>NC_142063.1:333739131-333861631 GCF_059756535.1 Pantherophis guttatus | reverse complement strand
GTCATCCAGCTAGTTTTCATGTCTTAGGCTGGACTAAAACTCACCATCTCCTACTGTAGCTTCTATTCTGGTACCTTAATCACTAGACCAAACTGGCTGTTAAATGTTGGTTAGTTTTCAAGTTATATTCAAGGAGACCTGAACTGCTATTTCTTGAGATGGACAATAAATAACCTTGTTGCAGGCCTAAAAGATCAGGACCACATATTTATTTATTTGTTTATTTATTGGTTTCATTTATATGCTGCCCTTCTCCAGAGACTCAGGGTGGCTTACAATGCGTTAAGCAATAGCCTTCATACTTTTGTATATACCTGCTTAGTAGGGCTTTCGCCCCTCCCCCTCCCCCAGGGGTGTTCTGTTTTATACAAAGTCAATTTATTGCCCCCACAATTCGGGTCCTCATTTTACCTACCTCGAAAGGATGGAAGGCTGAGTCAACCTTAAACATATGAACATATGAAGTTCCAATTACATTCATTTATTACTAATCATGCCTATGCATAGGAATCTACTCAACTAACAGTTAGCATTATCTTGGCATTAGGTAAGGATCAATGGAATTCAAGAGGAATTGGATTTAGTCCATTTGTGGCTACGTAGAGACTTCTAGGCTGATTTTCCTTTTGACTCTGCCTTCAGGTTCTGCCACTCCTTCTTCTACAGTGGTCAATCTATTCACTTATAGGAGGGGTGTCAAATTCAAGGCCTGCGGGCCGGATCCCACCCATAGGTTGCTTAGATGTGGCCTGTGAGGCCACCCTGGAAACAGCGAAGGACCGGCCTGTAGTGTCTCTGCCAGTGAAAATGGAGCTCAGGAGGGCCGTGTGTGGCCCACCCAAGCTCCATTTTCAGCTGTGACAGCCTCATCCCCTGGCCACATCCCCCCCTCAGCCCCCTGAGGTCAAACACAACCCTGATGCGGCCCTCAATGAAATGGAGTTTGACACCCCTGACTTATATGGAACAAGATATGCTCCATGTAAAATATTATTTCATGTAAACTCTGATCCCCAGTCATTCCAATCCAGCCTGTAATTTTGAAGGCTTTGTTAACAAGTAGTTTTCACCTGTTCCCTATTAGACAGAAAAGCTCTTTATTTGTCAATAAATTCACCCCTCTTTCCTCATGGTTGGCATTGGGAAAAAATAAATGTTGACATGGTCTACAGAATATACTGCTGAAGGGGGTGTTTTTCACCATGAGTTGTGAATTCCTTGGAAGTACTGTGTTAATCACTGTAAAGTGGGTAATAGATATGTTAAATTGCCATTCTAATACTTATCCACCCAATTTCTGAAATAGTTTGAATCCTTTTTTTTCAAGGATGATGCATATTTGCATACAAGTTTCTCTATTTTTAAAGCACTGTACATCAATGTTTCTTCGATGAGGAATTTTTATCCAATCTCTTGATAGGCATGTTTACACTGGAGTTTATAATGCAGAAAGTACTAAAAGCACTTAGGCATTGTTTTCAGATATATGAATAAGCTGACATTAAAATACTCTTAATGTCAATTATATGGAAATAAATTGTCCCTCTTTCCTATCTAAAGGAACAGAATGCTGACGTCAAGTTCAGCTTTTGGTATTACTCAATAGATTTACTGCATGATTTACAATGTCTTAACTGGAATCCAATATCAAAGGGTGATCTTTTAACTTTAATTATATCAATGGTAATTTTAAATGTTAAAATCCTTTAAATTGTTAAAGGATCAAGTCAACGTGGACATTCAAGAAAAAAATCTTGCCACATTAACATCTCATTTTTTAAAAACTGGGAATCTTATTTAATAGATCGTTGCAATACTGTAGACATAATTGGCTAAATTAGCAAATTAATTACTGTAAGTGCAAACTAGACGGCATAATAAATTAAAGGGAGATATAGCTAGCTTATCAATGATTCCACGTTCAGTGAAAGATTACATGTGATGCTACAAAGATCATCCTGAGTCCTGCAAAATGTTCATTAATATTTTCCTTAAAGATTTGGATAACGTTGAGGAAATGAAATTATTGAATTGAAAGATGATGCAAACTTGGATAGGATAGGAATACTTCAGAAGAAGTTAGAGGAATGGCCTGCAAGTAACAATATTAATTTTAGCAGAGATAAATTCTTCACTTAGGAAGCAAAAAATAATAATCAGTACATAAATCTTCATAAATGAAGATATTTGGCTTGGTGAAACTATTTACACAAAAGTTCTTGGAATAGAAATTGATAATAGTCAGACTTCCCAGCTTCTAGAACTAAAAGCCTCACAAGCAGTGAGTCGAGGTTTCAGCTTGTTAAAATACATTTACTGCAAGAATTGGGGGAAGCCGTTACAAAATAAAGCAACTACCATATGTAAGATTCAACCCCTATGTATACAAGAAGCAAAATTCTTTTTTAAAAAAAAAATCATTTTCTCCTACCACTGCAACCAAATGGGTTTCCGGCTGGCCAGATGTAGCCCTACCAACAGCAAATGGAATATTTATTTATTTATTTATTTATTTATTTATTTATTTATTTATTTATTTATTTAATGTATTTATATGCCACCCTTCTCCAGAAGGACTCAGGGCAGCGAACACAAGTTAAAAACATGTACAACAAAATCCCATTTTAATCCAAATTAACTAATAAATAATAAATAATAAAACCCAGAATCAGAGTCAGCCTATTTGCTTGAACAGCCAAGTCTTCAGGTCCCGACGGAAGGAGCGGAGATCAGGAGCCGTCCAGAGCTCGGTAGGCAACTCATTCCAGAGGGTGGGAGCACCCACAGAGAACGCCCTACCCCTGGGCACTGCCAGATGACATTGGCCCACCGTCGGAACCCTGAGGGGAGCAGCCCTATGTGAGCGAACAGGATGGTGGGAGGCAGGCAGGAGAAGGTCCTGCAAATATCCCGGACCTAAGTCATGTAGGGCCTTATAGGTGAGAACCAGCACCTTGAAGCAGACCCAGAGAACCACTGGTAACCAGTGCAGCTCACGCAATATGAGCTACAACTAAAATTTCAGGCTGCGTTCCCAGAAGTATAATCCTTAAATCACAGGCAATAATACATTCTACCTCATTTTGTTTTCCTAAATTCTATTCGGAGCACTGCAGTCCAGAAAAATGCAATGGTCCGAAGAACCTAAATGTAAGAACGGAAGAAGCTGAATATGGGTTAACTTCATGAAAATGTGGCTAAGGGGTAGGGGCTATGATAGGACTCTTCAAACATCTGAAAGGCTGAACCAAGCTTGTTCTGTCTTGCTCCAAAATGCAGGACACTGTAGAATGGATTTAACTGTCAGAAGGGAAGATTACAATGACAATTTAAAATGATTCTTTAAAGTAAAAGCAATTGCATCATGGAACATTTAATTTAATTTAATGATTTTAATGATTTTAAATGCATTGTGAGCCGCCCTGAGTCTTCGGAGAGGAGCGGCATACAAATTGAATTAATAAATAATAAATAATAATAAGTAAACAGATGTTGATTTTCTTTCTATTCCATTTATGAAGAAAAGATACGGATTTTAATAAATAATCAAAATGTTTGGCCATCAATACTGGCTAAATTCATGGCTCCAACATTCTCGAGAACATAAGACACTAATTAGATTGTGGTTACTAATGGCCTTACTCATCTCTTTTGTCCATGTATCTATCTAGGCCAGAGGTTTTCAAACTTGGCAGCTTTAAGACTTGTGGACCTCAACTCCCAGAATTCTCCCAGAGAATTCTGGGAGTTGAAATCCACAAGTCTTAAAGCTTAAAGCTGCCAAGTTTGAAGACCTCTGATCTAGGCAATCTCAACCAACAGAATAACTGACAGATGCCTCCATCCATCTCTTTTGTGTATATCAGGATGGTGTAACATATGTCCCACCAAATGTTCCTCTGCTTCAGCTCCATATCTGTCAAAGCTGAGGAGTAATTGGTATTGTAATCCAACAACATCTGTGCAAGATGCCCATAGCACATGGGTTCAAGCAACACAACCCCAAAACAGGTTTAACAAAACACCATGACATGTTATGGTGTAATTTGAAGGCTGTTTCACTCAACATGCTAAGGCAACGACTGGATTTCGATAATGCACTGAGCCACAAACTACTCAATCCCACTTGCTCCTAGATTTGTGACTCAAAGGTGCTTTTTCAAGAGGCAACTGGACTTTCTTTGTTTTTCCTTACAGACATTTCGCTTCTCATCCAAGAAGCTTCTTCAGTTCTGTCTTCTAGCAAAAGTCCAGTTGCCTCTTGAAAAAGCACCGTTGGGACAACCATGACCTGGATGGGTTGAGAATCTCCATAGACGGAACCTTGTGAATTCTACGAAGCTAGACATGAAAGTTTATAGGTTTCAATAGAAGAGAGTACATGTAACTTAGGGTTGAACTGTGGGGTTCTCGATGATCTCCAAACATGGTTGTTTGCACTGATGATGTTACCTAGTTGGGTAATAAAATGTCTGCAAACCAATGACCAATCTCAGAGAACCAAGAGCCTTGGTGGAGCAGCAGACTAAAGCACTGTTAAGTAACACCAGCTGCCTGAAATTATTACAAGTTCAAATCTCACCAGGCTCAAGGTTGACTCAGCCTTCCATCCTTTCGAGGTAGGTAAAATGAGGACCCGGTTTGTGGGGACAATAAGCTGACTTTGTATAAAAAAGAACACCGCTTAAGGGAGCCCGAAAGCCCTACTAAGCAGGTATATACAAAAGTATGAAGGCTACGCATTGTAAACCGCCCTGAATCTCCGGAAAAGGGCGGCATATAAATCGAACCAATAAATAAATAAATAAATAAATAAATAAATAAATAAATAAATAAATAAACAAACAAACAAACAAACAAACAAACACGAAGAACTTTACAATGTATATGTTCTTTGGATCCAGTGTGCACCAGAGTTACATTTCTGAATGCTAACATTTACTTAAGAAACCATCTAAATCTCATCCCAAAGACACTCAAGAATTTGATGTTCACCCAGCATTTCCTGTAAGAATTGTTGAGACTCAACGCCGACTGGACAGTAAGTTGATTTCACCTATCCTTGTGGAGGAACAAGAATAAAAACATACCAATTCTTCTCTGTGCATCTGTTAGGTTTTTTTGGGGGGGGGTGAGGGGGGAATGCTGCTAGTTAGCGGATGACTTAGTCAACTGCGAAAGGGCTGAAGACTGGGTGAAAAACGCACCAAAAATATATATAGGTAATTGAAAGTGTATTCAGTTCAAGTAAACAGGCTGGCTGATAAGCATTTAGACCATTAAAGCTGCCAGCTAACGAACATCAAACACGGGCCAATATTAATGAAGCAGTTGTATTAATTTCCAATTTTTCAGGAAGCTAAGCAACTGGATCATTAGCCCGTTTTTTCTTCCCTCTCTCTCTCTCTCTCTCTCTCTCTCTCTCCCCTCCTCCTCTCTCTCTCTCTCTCTGACATGGTATTAATGAGCTTTTAATGCCCCGCAGGCTTTAATAGGCCACGTTGGGAATCCAGAAATACTGCAATTTGTACTGAGGATTTAGACACAACCCTCCCCACTACACCGAAGGCCCCTCTCTGCTCCAGAGAGCAAGCATTTGATCAGTCACTTTCCCTAGTGGAACAGCACAACGGAATAATAAGCGGCAACTGAGCGATTAAATCAAGCCGCCCGCTTGGAGTGCCAGGAAAATGTGATTGTCACTAACAATCTACCGTTTGTTAACACCACCAGGGTATAAGAAACCAGCAGTCAATACGCCGAGTGTTTCTAACACTCTCCCGCATCCAACATATCTTTTCGTTCGTAAACACACATACACAGACAGAGAGGAAAACAAACCATAGCAGGTGGTGTAGTGTGCGGTTGCTTTCTTTTTCTCTTTTTTTTTTCCCCTTTCCAAGAGATTGTTGTTCTTAAGTAATATTTTCTTCTCTGTTTTTCTTTCCTAAAGGCATAAAAGAAAATCTGAAGGGGGAAAGAAACGAAACAGTAAACCATCTGTCCTTGCTTTCAGCCAGCCAATTACACCGGAGAGCATCTGATTGGAAAACGTGTCCTTGTCTGAATGCAGTCTGATTTGGTGCAGTGGGAAAAGCAGAAATGCCTTCCCGTCTCATATGGACAAACGCTTGCCTTGGTAATCGCCACCGTGGTTTTAATTAGGGCTCGGATGGAATCCGGTGGAGAAGTTTTGAGGATGAAAAGACCCGGTGGAAAACGGCTAACCGAACGGTTGGGCAGCTGCCCTCTGTTTTCCTTCCAAAGTTTGGATAAGGAGCATTTGCCACAGAACCTTGACCTCGCCACATCCTTTCCCGAAAGATTATGGCATAATCGATGCAACCGTCTTCCCCTTGGTACAGTTCCTGTACCAGGTTGAAGGTCATCATTCCAAAGCCAGAAAAATACAACCCAGTGAATCGACTTGGGTGTCTTGCAGAATTCGCACCTTGTTTTTCAAAATTAACTTCGACAAAGAGGTTTGCAACTTAAGGAGGACAACAACTAACCAAGAAGTCATAAACATAGTTTAAAAATCAATCCAGTTATTGCCAGTTGGACCGTTCAAATAACAATAAGACTTAAATGGCTTTATTCTTGAGTCATAAATACAGAGGTGGGTATGCCTGCAGGTAGTCCTCGATTTAAGATTACACCAAACCTGAACCCCAAATTTCTGTTGTTATGTGAGACAGTTGTTAAATGAGTTTTTACCCCATTTTACGACCTTTCGTGCTACAATTGTTAAATGAATTGCTGCAGGTGTTACGTTAGGAACACAGTTATCAAGTGAATCCGGCTTCCCCATTGACTTTGCTTGTCAGAAGGTCACAAAAGATGACCACATGACCGGGGAACACTGCAACCGTCATAAATATGAGTCGGTTGCCAAGCGTCTGAATTTTGATCAGGTGACCATGGGGATGTTGCAAACATCGTAAGTGTGATAAACAGTCATAAGTCACTTTTTTCACTGCTGTTGTAACTTTGAACAGCCACTGAATGAACTGTCGTAAGTCGAGGGCTACCTGTACATTCACAGCACATCAGAGACAGGCAGAGATCACCTTTTTTTTTTTAACAGTAACAGAGTTGGAAGGGACCTTGGAGGTCATCTAGTCCAACCCCCTGCTCATGCAGGAGACCTGTACTAAGGATTCGAACCGCCAAACTGCCGACATTTCTGATCGACAAGCTCAGTGTCTTAGCCACTGAGTCACCTAATCAGGCTAGATCTCACCTGATCTCATTCATGGGCCTAGTTCAAAATTTCTGAAAAAAAATCCAATCCCGTTCGAGCCATTCCAAACATACAGTGTTTGGATCCAGCTTGTTGCTCTGATCCAAAGTGATTTCCCCGCCCCCCCAGTTCATTTGTTCAATGCTTTGCAAAGAAAAAAAAAACATATATACTGCTCAAAAAAAATAAAGGGAACACAAGCAGAAGACATCCGAGATCTGAATGAATGAAATAGCCTTATTAAATACTTTGTTCTTTACATACAGTAGTTTATACACTGCTCAAACAACTAAAGGGAACACAAAACTACTGTATGAAACGAACAAAGTATTTAATAAGGCTATTTCATTCATTCAGATCTCGGATGTCTTCTGCTTGTGTTCCCTTTATTTTTTTGAGCAGTGTATAATGATTCTAACCTTTTTTGCAGAAAACACCCAGAAATTTCAGACAACAGTGTATGAATCAATCTGATTTCCTACCAGTCCTTGTTCATGATTTGTTCTGGGACTTTTGCTCCAAAGATATAACTCTACTATAAACTAACTAACTAACTAACTAACTAACTAACTAACTAACTAACTAACTAACCTGCTTCTCTCACGTGTTCTCTTCTTTGAAACTGAAAACCTCGTTTATTTCTCAGGCTGAGGTATGTTCAAACAAGAGGCAGATATATGCATTTCTTTCTTTCTCTTGGTCCCTCTAGCAAAAATGTCTCAGCTACTCTACTCCCAATTTACAGGTACTTTAGCACATCAATTTACTTAAATCTGGATTTTATTCAGGCCTAGATAATCAAGACTAAGCCTTAAGTACCAATATAGTTCACTTAGTGATTCATTTTACTCTCCTTAAGTGTCATATCATTTATATGGCAATACAGGAGGAAGAGATTAGGAGGATCGCACACTGTTTTCCTTAAACCGGCTCTCTTCATGTCACATTTTGATTTCCAAACACCTCGTGCTTGTATATCTGAAGCACGGCTTTATTCTTCCTCCTTTCCCTGAAAAGTTAAGTGTTCGAGTAATCAACTTACAATTTTGCAGAGGTTATTTTCACACCAAACTCCTTCAGATGTTCCTGAGATTACTGGACAGGAAGATATCTATCAAGCAATAGAATACGTCCATTCTCTTTAAGTGAATGATGGATCTTCTTTTTCTGCCTGTCTTACTTTCTTTGGTATGTCAGTCACACATCCCAGCTGCCTATTCACACTTCATTCATGATGTTCCTTACCTATAATCTCCATTATTTTTCCTGTCGGCTCCTCATGGCTCATTAGTTACGTTTGACACCTGCAGAGAATATCTTTTCACTCATAAGTGCTGGACAGGTTTTGACAAGAGCTAACAACTTTTCAAGTCTTTTAGAGCTCAATTTATGTATTTTTTGTGGGTTAATACAATTTCTTCTTCTCTGCACAACACAGTTCAGATGTTATCCATTATTCCTTGTTAGCAACTAGCAAATTACCACTATCTTTCTGAGGCAAATACAGGGATGGAAAGGGAAGAGGGAACTTTATCGCTTTTTCGTTTTTTCCGAGAGCTCAGTTACAAGGCCATTAATCCTCCCTAAAAAAGCTCTAACAGAAACTCAAAAAAAAAAAAAGATAGTGTATTCTTCAACTTAATTGAATAAAACATCATTTGGCTTCAATTTTGCCACTTGGAAAGTTCAAGTCTGTGCTTTCAAAATTCTGACAGCCTTGCCAACATCTGGAAAGCTTTTCCGTCAATCTGTTCTACTCTGAACTGACAAAAGTTTTTAGAGTTGTTTTCTTTTTCTTCTTGTGAATAATAATTCCATACTCTACATCACATTGTAAAAATTCGGTTAAGTAACATGAACCCTACTGCGTAACATACAACTCATCACTAATTTCATAAGGAGAGAATGTTTCTTTATAGAGGCTCCAAGCTTGTTAAAGTTTTAAAGGTTAAGATTACATCTTTCATTGGATTCAGGAAAACTGCCAACTGATCCACAAGAACCTTGGTGATATCTGAACTTGGCTGTCTTTCTTGCAGTCCTTTCCTTAACCCAGAATTCCCTCTGCCACTCATGCAAATGGAACCTGAACAGCTGTGCTTGCCGATTGCTTGTGCAAGTGAGGATACATGCGCGCAGCTGCACTCACCCACCGCTTCTGCAGCCCAGGTCCAAATGGCTCACGGCCCAATAGTTAGCCACAGACTGGGGATTGGGGACCCCTGCCTTAGCCCACTAGGTAACACGTACAGCTTTAGAAAGGATTAAGGTTTGCTCTTTGTTTACGTACAAGTGTTTCCCTTGTTGGTGTTGATGGGAATATACTTAATAGTTGATTAGGATGTTTTTTACTGTTTGATTGTTGGTCTAATGTTAACTTTGATGTCACTCTCTACTTATCTGGTGTTGATTGCTGGCAAGAAGGTGTTTTGATTTTATTTTTTTTTTGGCTTCCTTTTTAGCTTTTTGATTGCCTCTTTAAAATGGTAGGTAGATGTTGTTTATCTCTATGTTTCTGTGGATGGCTGATTGGACTGAGTGCCAGGATTCCAGAAATTCTCTAGCAATACTGATCCTTAAACATGGGGAAGATACTATTGTGCGCTCTGGAGCAGCAATTCAGCCAACATATGTTGCAAATATACTTCAAGGCAGAGGTGGGTTTCAGCAGGTTCTGACCAGTTCTGGAGAACCGGTAGCGGAAATTTTGATTAGTTTGGAGAACCAGGAGTAAAAATTCTGACTGGCCCCACCCCCATCTATTCTCTGCCTCCCAAGTCCCAGCTAATCGGGAGGAAATGGGGATTTTGCAGTAACCTTCCCCTGGATTGGGGAGGGAATGGAGATTTTACAGTATCCTTCCCCTGGAGTGGGGTGGGAATGGAGATTTTACATTATCCTTCCCCTGCCATGCCCACAGAACCGGTAGTAAAAAATTTTGAAACCCACCACTGCTTCAAGGGTGATACTACATAAATGCCTTGCAAAAAATTACTCATGATGTGAACGAAGAATGGATAAATATGATCAGATCTGACCAGCTCAACAACAGTCCCAACTGGCACATTTGACATTCATGCAAATGAGTTCCTTAACATCCTCATCATTTGAAGGACTAGAAGTACTTGAACATCAAGGTGACTCCCAAGAATGCTTGTAGGAGATGCAGCTTTTTTCAAAACACAATGAACACTAATCCTCAGGTCAATTTTCCTCTTTAAGTAACAACACCATTTAACTTCAGTTTGTTCACTATCATTCAAGTCATTAATGAATTTAGGCAATGCTTAAGGGAAGCAAGAACTTCTTTGAACTTATACATTAAGCAGGATTAGAGCTGGGTGTCAACAGCATTCTGGTAGTCCCTCCCTCCAAAGTTCTGGGTGACTCACTTGACAACTTCATGTAAATGTTAAATAACCTAGAAAATGATTGGTGTTAAAGACAACGTCCATGATTACTGCAAACCAGTATCCTCAAGGTCTAATCCCATCAGATGAGGATATTATGGTTGACAGTAATAAAAGCTGCTAGAAATGCCAAGATGAAACATAGGATCAAATTTCCCTACCCTGCTCCTGATGTAGGACATTTACTAAATGATTTAAAAAATCTTATGTCCCACAAAAACCTTGATTGAAATGGTTGGAACTATGTTGTAGGGCAGTGATGGCTAGGCAGTTTCAGAGACTAAATTGATTTTGAACTTGATATCAGCAGCTAGGCTGTTGGTAACTCAATACTGGAAGAAGGACTCTTTGCCTACTATTGAAGAGTGGATATTGAAAGTAACAAACCTAGCAGAAATGGCGAAAATCTCGGTGTATTTGAAGGACCACACGCAAGAAAGATACGTATCAGAACACCTCTCCTGCACGAGCTGCACTGGCTTCCTGTGGTCTTCCAGGTGCGCTTCAAGGTGATGGTGACCACCTTTAAAGCGCTCCATGGCTTAGGGCCAGAGTATTTGCGAGACCGCCTTCTGCCGCCGATAGCCTCCCACCGACCGGTTCGCTCACACAGAGAGGGCCTCCTCAGGGTGCCGTCGGCCAGGCAGTGCCGGCTGGCGTCCCCCAGGGGGAGAGCCTTCTCTGTGGCAGCACCTGCCCTCTGGAATGACCTGCCCCCTGAGATACGCATGATACCAGACCTCCGGACTTTTCGTCGGGCCCTGAAGACACACTTGTTCCATCTAGCTGGGCTGGCTTGATCCCATCCTCTCAGTTTTTTAATCGAATTTCGGTTTTAATTGGATTGTTTTAAATTCGGGCCAAAATTATTTATTTGTTTTTTAAAATGTTTTTAAATTTTATACGCTATGTTTTATCCTGGCTGTACACCGCCCTGAGTCCTGCAGGAGAAGGGCGGTATAGAAATATAATAAAATAAATAAATAAAATAAATATAAATCAAATTAAAAAAAAAAAAAGAGTCCTCCATTCCTCTGTTTGCAACAGAATACTTTATGCCACCAGGCTTGAAATTCTGGGCTTAGACAATTTAGAACTACGCTGCCTTTGATCTGACCTAAGTATAGTACACAAAATTATCTGCTACAATGTCCTACCTGTCAATGACTATTTCAGCGTCAACCACAACAATAGATACAAACTCAAGGTAAACCGCTCCAAACTTGATTGCAGAAAATACGACTTCAGCAACAGAGTGGTCAATGTCTGGAATGCTCTGCCCGACTGGTTTCTTCCTCAAACCACCAAAACCTTAACCTTAAACGGTCTACTGTTGACGTCACCCCATTCCTAAGAGGTCTGTAAGGCGTATGCATAAGCACACCAACGTGCCTATCTTACTGTCCCCATTTATTCGAATTCTTATCCTGTATTCATAATCATGTTTATACTTATATCTGTTGTCTTATACATGCTTGACAAATAAATAAAAAATTTGCTCTCCAGGAAAATAGCTGAAGCTATACAAATATTACGTTAAACCTTTATCAGTTAGGAACCATTTTGGAGGGCTGAGGACCCTTCATTCTGCAGTCTCTGAGTTTTGTAAAACAGGGACACTTAGATTTGTTGCCTGGAGTCAGTGATTCTGGACAGAAACACATGCTTTCTTTTAGAACAGTATAGGTAGTCCTCGACTTATGACCACAATTGAGCCCAAACTTTTTTATTGCGAAGTGATATTGAGTTGAGTTTTGCTTCATTTTATGACTCTTCTTGCCCCAGTTGTTAAGCGAATCGCTGCCATTGTCAAATTAGTAATATCATTATGTGAATCTGGTTCCCCCATTGACTTTGCTTGTCCGAAGGTCACAAAAGGGGATCACATAAACCCGGGATGCTGCAACTTGTCAAGTGACCCCATTGATTTTGCTTGTCAGGTCGCCAAAGTGATCACATGATCTGGGAACACTGCAATTATCACAAATACAAGCCAGTTGCTAAGCATCTGGATTTTGATCCTGTGACCAGGGGGATGTTGCAATGGTCATAAGTGTGGGAAATGGTCATAGGTCACTTTGTTTCTTTTGTTGAAGGGTCTCTAAACGAATAGTTGTAAGTCGAGGACTTCCCTGTTTCCCCAAAAATAAGACCCAACCGGAAAATAAGTCATAGCATGATTTTTCAGGATGCTCGTAATATAAACCCCAAAATAAGCCCAAGTTAAGATTGTCAGCCAGATGGTGCATTTAGTACCGTAATTTCCCCCAAATAAGACCTAACTGTAAAATAAGCCCTAATGCATCTTTTGGAGCAAAAATTAATATAAGACCCAGCCTTATTTTCGGGAAAACACGGTACCTGTAGATTGAATTTTGGCATTTATGCCCTGCTGGTTTTCAAAAATTAGATAGCCAGAATGCTGAAATCAACTGCCTTACATTCATTCCTGCTCAGAGGTCAAAAAAAACCCACAAAACTCTTGAGGGAATTACTTTCCTAGATCTTTACAGGCAAAGCAGGAAATAAAGTAAGCCTTTGGTCCATCGGAAGATAAACATTGTCAAACACATTCTAACCATTAAAAAAAAAAGGGGGGGCGGGAATGATTCATTTTTAAACTACTTTATTTATACCAGAAAGGCTTCCTTTATGCTGAAGAGCTTTCTCGGTAACTGTGATGCTTTTGTTCCTCCAACCGGCAGCCAACCAACAAAAACAAACCACCATTGGTGTCTACATACTTGTGAACCTGTCCTGTTGCTCATGTGCCTCTCTGTGGGCTGAGGGGGAGGGGGGAAGAGTAAGGGGAGTAGGTTTATATTTCCTGGCCTATGGAATAAGGCAGCCAAGGTCAGCTTCTCAAGAACGACTTCTCTCAGTTTTTGAGGTGGACGCAAGCCAATACAATTTCCATATTGCATATTTTCCTGGGAATGGTGATCATTGTGGTAAAAAAAAGAGATGAATACGAAGAAGGGAGAGTTATCCGGCTTCAAAAAAGTTCCGTTCTTAAGTTAAATGAAGCCAGATGTTTCCATGAAGAAAAAAAAAAGAAGAGAGAAAACACTACGCATAGAAACTGGCTCTAATTTGAACTAAATAAGAATGGGAAACCAGTGGCATCATTGGGTACCCACCAAATCAGCCAGCAGTTGGGTGTCCATGCCAGTAGATATCAAAGATTGTGCATGGATGAGGATGCTTGAATCAAAATTGGTGCCCAAGAGCCTAAGGAAATGAAGAGAGAAAAAGACACTGTCCTTCCCTCTCGATTCTGCTGATAATAGATCCAACTATAATAGAATTTAGCAGAGTAACAGAGTTGGAAGGGACATTGGAGGTCTTCTAGTCCAACTCTCTGCTCAAGCAGGAGACCTTATATCATTTCAGGTAAATGGCTGTCCAATCTCTTCTTAAAAGCCTTCAGTGATGGAGCACCCACAACGTCTGGTGGCAAGCTGTTCCGCTGATTAATTGTTCTCACTGTCTGGAAATTTCTCCTTAGTTCTAAGAAAGATATATCCTTGAGTCCATCTATTCTGAAAAAATATATACCTTATATGTTAAGCCAATGTCTTTCAACCTTGGCAACTTTAAGATGGGTGGACTTCAATGCCAGCCATGAAACTGGGCAGTAGTGGGTTTCACTTACCTTCGCTACCGTTTCGGAACTGTGAGGGCGCGCTCACATGCGGCGCATCTGCACATGCGCAGAGCGTCTGTGGTGATGTCCGGGTGGGTGGGCGGAGCCTCACGCCACCGCTACCAGTTCTCTCGAACTAGGGCGAACCGGTAGAAAGCCACCACTGGAACTGGGGGATTCTGGGAGTTCAGTATTTGCATAATTTATGTATGCCAAGGTTGCGAAACAGTACATTAAGTTTAACCATCAATCTTAAGGGCCTTGCCTCCACACTAGAAAATATTTTACTATAGCCACTCATCTTGTGGCTCTTCTTAACCAAAACAAAACAAAACAAAACCCATGTAGCAGAGTCAATGCAAATATGCCAAGAAAATATGAGATATGTATAAACTAAATAAGATGGTTTTGATCATTTATTCCTCAAAATACAGTCAGATCAGAAGTGGGTTTCAGCAGGTTCTGACCAGTTCTGGAAAACTGGTAGCGGAAATTTTGAGTACTGTAATTCGGAGAACTGGTAAATACGATCTCTGACTGGCCCCGCCCCCATCTATTCTTTGCCTCCCGAGTCCCAGCTGATTGGGAGGAAATGGGGATTTTGCGGTAACCTTCCCCTGGAGTGGGGAAGGAATGGAGATTTTACAGTATCCTTCCCCTGCCATGCCCACCAAGCCACACCCATCAAGCCATCCAGTGGTGGGATTCAATTTTTTTAACAACAGGTTCTGTGGGCGTGGCTTAGTTGGGGGTGTGGCTTGGCAATCATGTGACTGGGTGGGCGTGGCTAGCTGGTTACGTGATTGTGTAGGCATGGCTAGCTCATCATGTGACCGGGTGGGCGTGGCTATGTGCATAGGGACTACTCAGAGGGCTGAAAAAAGTCATTTCTGACTGGGCCTCGCACTTTTGACCAGTCCTCACACTTATGACCATTCTCACATTTATGCCCGTGCAGCTTTCTTAACAACCATGTCACTCATTTCACAACTGCTTCTCTTCACCATGGTGACAAGATAGGGCAAAAACGTAAAATGTGAGGACAGTCATAAGTTCGAGGACTGGACAAAAGTGCGAGGACCAGTCAAAAATAACTTTTTCAGCCCTCTGAGTAGTCCATATGCACAAAAGGACTACCCAGAGGGCTGAAAAAAGTGATTTCTGACAGGTCCTCGCACTTTTGACCGGTCTTCGCACTTATGACTGGTCATCATTTATGCCTATTGTAGCATTCTTAACAACCATGTCATTCATTTCACAACTGCTTCTCTTCACCATGGTGACAAGATAGGGCAAAAACGTAAAATGTGAGGACAGTCGTAAGTTCGAGGACTGGTCAAAAGTGCGAGGACCAGTCAAAAATAACTTTTTCAGCCCTCTGAGTAGTCCATATGCATAAAAGGATACAGCAATAGAGAGGGATGAAGGAAGAGAAGGGAAATTAGAGTAGGAGGGAGGGTAAGAGAGGGAGGAAGAGAGGAGGAGAAGGAGAAAGGAAGAGGAAGTAGGGAGGAGAAGAAGAGGGGGAGGAAGAGAAAGTAAGAAGGAAAGAAAAGAGAGAGGTGGTAGATTTGAGGAGAAAGATTGCTGTACAATAAAAAAGATGAAAGGGAAGAAAGCCAACCCCAAACAAATATAAAGATATTAAGATAAAGAATGAATTGTTAAACTTTAAAGAATAAAAGAGAACAAATATGAATAAATAATCATAATTAGAAACACACATACAAACATACAATGTATTTTCTTTGAATAGAGTATTTGGCCGGTTCACAAATTTAAACAGTGTTTAGTCATTTCAATTAAATTTACAATTTCTATATTTCCTTTTTGCCATATTTATTCCTCATCTATTTTTGTAAAAAACCAATATTACCCTTCATCCTCATCTCTAATCTTAATCAAATTCATTTTTTCCCTTCTATTCTATATTATACCCCTTCCCATTGTCATCTATTTGTATATCCATCCTCACATTGGTTAATTATGTAATATTAGTTGTTTAATATAAATTCAACATTTTAATATAAATCAATTAGTTATATAACTACCTTTTTTGTATATTAATCAATATGAATATGAATATTCCAATTATTTCCATGCAATCCAATTTCTTACAAATCAATTAATTATATTTACCAATAATAATAAACCAAATAATTTCCCCCATATATTCCTCCAAACCACAAGTTAACCATTTCTGCTTTCAGAAATATACAATTAATAGTATCTCAATTACTACAATTCCCTAGTTAAATAGAGCTTTTTTTCTTTTGTGTTTTAAAATCCTGAACTCTCCTCTTTTTCCCTAAATTTCCCATTGTTTGCACCTACCTTTTTTGGTGAGGAAAAAGAAAAGAATTCTGCCTGCCTAATTTTCCAACCTTGCAGCAACAGCAAAGCAGTTTCAGTTTCGTGTTTCAGCAGAGCTAAGGGAAAAAAAATCTGCTCCAGGACTCTTTGCAAGGAAGCAGCAGAGCCGTGAGCAAAACAGCTGAGACAAATCAGCTGAGAGCCGGGAGGCCGATAGAATCAAGGGGCCAATTAGCCTATGCTGAAGCTCCGTGGGCTAATAAAATTACAAAAAAACACCGAACCGTTTGTTAAATTGCTGGCTCGCCCGCCCCTCGCCCACCCCTATTTATTGGCAATAAATAGTGGTGCGGAGGGGCGGGGCAAGCCAGCAATTTAACAAACGGTTCGGCTGCACCACTGGCTATAGGGCGGCCCTTTGAAGCCCCACGGCAAGAATTTGAACAGTTTTTTTTTCCTCTAGCCATCAGCTGGGACTCCGGAGGCAGCAATAGATTGGGAGTGGGCGGGGTAAGCGAACAGCCGGCAATCCAACAGAGGCAGAGGGTGAGGGTGAGTGAAGGCGTGGAAGCTGCTTTCTCCATCCTGCTCTCTTGCGTCCGGAGTAGGTGGGGAACCACGTGGCAGCCCAAGTGGATCCCAGGCAGCAGAACTCAGGCTAGGGAAGGGGTGGGCAATTGTGGCTCTTTTACAACCTGTGGCCTTCAACTCCCAGAATTCCTGAGACAGCCAAGCTGTCTCAGGAATTCTGGAAGTTGAAGTCCACAGGTTGTAAAAGAGCCACAATTGCCTACCCCTGGCTACGGTAGGCTGGCGCCGCGTGGGTGGGAGGCAGGGCGGGGCAAGGGGCGGGCGAGCTAGCAATTTAACAAACGGTTCGGTGTGCTGCGGGGCCAATAAATTACAAAAAAACACCGAACCGTTTGTTAAATTGCTGGTTCGCTCGCCCCATTTACTGGGAATAAATAGTAGTGCGGATGGGCGGGGCATGGGGTGGGGCGAGCCAGCAATTTAACAAAGGGTTCGGCCGAACCCTCTAGAACCCCCCGAATCCCACCACTGAAGCCATCCCCACAGAACAGGTAGTAAAAAATTTTGAAACCCACCACTGAGTCAGATTATAGCATTTGGTGCAATGCAGGGGTGACCATATTGTCCAAGGAAGTGGCCACGATGGATTAATAGGAGTGCCACCTGTTTTTTTAATGTGGCTGCACATGAAAAAGCGGACAGGGCTTTGATTGAATCCTTATAATGCCATTTTGTCTTTTTTTTTTTAAGATTACTCTGTTGGACACCTCTGCAATCAAGACAGGATGACCTAGCAAGATTTTCCTTTTAGTGGTTTGCAAGCCATCCAGAACTGAGGTAACATGACATAAAGCTTGAAGTGAATATCTGGTGTCCCTCACACACAGAAAGCCCTTTGGTCACATCGAGCTATTTTGATGGGAAGTAGATTTGGAGGAAAAGGCAAGGCGTGAATGAATGATCTGTTGAAAAGGAACGTGATTAAAAATACACTGACTTGCTTAAAATATATATATATATGAGGGGAATGCTTGTTTTTCTCGGTGTTTACCCTCAGGCCTCTAGGATGTGCTTAGCTTTCCTTCCCTGGAGGCTAACACATGAAAAAGGGTCGCAAGAATTGAGTATGTCTAGTTTAATGAAAAGAAGGACTAGGGGAGACATGATAGCAGTGTTCCAATATTTGAGGGGCTGCCACAAAGAAGAGGGGGGGGGTGTCAACCTATTCTCCAAAGTATCTGAGGGCAGGACAAGAAACAATGAACGGAAACTAATCAAGGAGAGAAGCAACCTAAAAACAAGGGGAAATTTTTTGACAGGTAGAACAATTAATCAGGACAACGACTTGCCTCCAGAAATTGTGGGTGCTCCATCAGTGGTGGTTTTTAAGAAGAGATTGGATAGCCATTTTTCCGAAATGGATATAGAGTCTCCTGCTTGAGCAGAAGGTTGGGTTAGAAGACTTCCAAAATCCCTTTCAACTCTGTTATTCTGTTAAATTCACCAAGGCCCTTGGATGATAGAGGCCATGTTTTTGTCAAATTAGTATGCTGAAAGGACGCAGTTCATTTTGTCAAGTTTTTTTTTTTTTTGCCACACTTCTAGGGCATCTTGTTCTGACCTAGGCTTCCTTAGAAAGCATGAAGCAAAGTCTTAATTCTGGCCAAAACTCTTTTATTTACACGACTGTGAATTACTGTCATTCACAGTCAACAAGGCTTTGGCAAACAGTCTTTCAGGGGAATGTTTATCAACACCCATCGTATCTCACTTGGAACGCTACCAGAGAACCAATTTCCAAATGCAGGGCAAGGCCAAACTTGGCACAGATTCTATTAGAGTCACGAACAGAACTTTCCAATTAGCTTCCTGCAAAAGCCCACATCCCGTTTGCTCCTCTTTTATGTCCTATGGGAGGGGCCAATTATCTCCAAGGTGTGGCCTTACTCCCGAGTTGACCCTGCTTTCTTAATTATTCTTGTCTTCTGGCAGCTCTGTGTATGCACATACTGGGAACGGGCTCCAGCTATTCCTCTGCCACGCTGCTGTCTATCTCCCTCTCTGCCTCCGACACAGAGCCCTCGTTCAAGCTTTCCCCAGCCTCCAGGACTGGCCCAAGTTCCTCCCCAACCTCCTAACTTTCCAATTCTGCTGTGAGTTTTGCTGGCCGCTGGCAGGCCACAACACATCTCTAGCACATAGTGTAACCAAACTAGACTTTTGCTGAACGTATGTAGAGACTTCTTCCTGAGACTGGTCATGCTGAAGTTGGCATCATGCTAGAGTTGGCGCCAGAAGTAACAGAAAGCAATGCAACATGGCCTTTTGACATCAGTCTTCAGAACAAATCACTTCTTTGAAAATCACTGGTGGGCACTGATGGATGTCATCCACCCCTTTCAACAATTCCTCTTAAGGCAGTGTTTCCCATCTTAGGGAACTTCTTAATGGGCTTCAACTCCCAGAATTTTAAATCAAATTAAAATAAAAAAAAGAATTCTCCAACCAGCATAGCTAGCTGGAGAATTCTGGGAGTTGAAGTTCACATTTCTTAAAGTTCCAAGGTTGAAAAACACCCTCTTAAGATGTAGCTCTCTCACCTGGTTATTTAATGGTACCCCAGTTTACTTATGCCTTTCCTAAAATGCGGCACTCAGCTTTCTAGACTAGGGGTCCCCAACCCCTGGTCCGTGGCCCACTGATGGGTTGCACTCTATTCAGAATCGGGCCACATAAGTGGTGGGTGTGCATCTATGAAGCTGCATTTGTGAACGTGGTGCACATCTGTGTGCAAAACCATCCCTTCTCCTCACCTCATCCCACCGCCCCCACCACCAGAAAGGTCGGGTATTGCTGCTCTAGGCCTAGACAGAAAGAAAAGGATACCAGTGGCACAGTGGTTAGAGTGCAGTACTGCAGGCTATTTCTGCTGACTGCTGGCTGCCTGCAATTTGGCAGTTCAGATCTCACCAGACTCAAGGTTGACTCAGCCTTCCACCTTACGAGGTGGGTAAAATGAGGACCCAAATTGTTGGGGGCAATAGGCTGACTCTGTAAACCGCTTAGAGAGGGCTGTAAAGCACTGTGAAGCGGTACAATATATAAGTCTAAGTGCTATTGCTATACCCAATTCCCAGTTTTTTAAAAAAATCAACAAGCCATCCACTTGCATATATGCATTCATTTCTTGAGCCAATTTATCATCTCCTACTCTATTTTATTGTCTTTCCACATCCCTTCCCATTTCTCCCTTTCCCTCCTCCCTCCCTTCATTTTTTTAAAGTTTTTTTTTCCAGCTTCTCTTTCAATTCCCCAAAGAGCTGGAAGGCCTTGTAAAAACCCATCAGACTAACAACCAATTCCTGCTCATTTTTCACATTCAGCATGCACGCTTCCAAGCACACACACACACAAACACACATACACAATCTTGTGAGGTTATTCACATGGTGGCCCCCGACTCCTCTTAAACCAGAGCCTGCAAAGCCGTTTCCCTTCCCCCAATTACAAATTAGCCCATTAGGCTCTCTGTGTAGGCCCTCTGTTGCTACTTGGTAATGGCTCCAGAGACTGCCATCATGATCGGAATGACTCCCGGTGCAGCCATGAGGGCAGATGGAGTCCGCTTGTGGGTAATGAGGTATCACGCTACCAAAGGGCACCACTTGGGGGTTCATTAGTTAGCTGCGACTGTTTGTGTGAGCAAAAACAAGAAGCAGGTAAAACAGGAATGTGAACTGCTCCTGCATATTAATAGCTCCCAGAATTTCCTCTCAAAAATGCAACTTTATCTCTCCTCCCTCCCTCCCTCTCTCCCTTCTGTCTTTCCCTTCCCCTTTCCTTCTTCCCTCCCTCCGTTTCTCCCTTCCCTCCTTCCCTTCCTCTGTCTTTCCCTTCCCCTGTTCTTTCCTTCTTTCCTACTTTCCTTCCTCCCTTTCCTACTTCCCTTCCTCTGTCTTTCCCTTCCCCTATTCTTTCCTTCTTCCCTTCTTTTTTTCTTTCCTTCCTTCCTCCCTTTCCTACTTCCCTTCTTCTGTCTTTCCCTTCCCCTATTCTTTCCTTCTTTCCTTCTTTCTTTCCTTCTTTCCTTCCTTCCTTCCTCCCTTTCCTACTTCCCTTCTTCTCTTTCCTTTCCCCTGTTCTTTCCTTCTTACCTTCTTACCTTCTTTTTTTTCTTTCTTTCTTTCCTTCCTTCCTTTCCTACTTCCCTTCCTCTGTCTTTCCCTACCCCTAGTCTTTCCTTCTTCCCTTCTTTTTTCTTTCCTTCCTTCCTCCCTTTCCTACTTCCCTTCTTCTGTCTTTCCCTTCCCCTATTCTTTCCTTCTTTCCTTCCTTCCTTCTTTCCTTCCTTCCTTCCTCCCTTTCCTACTTCCCTTCTTCTGTCTTTCCCTTCCCCTATTCTACTACTACGCATGCGCGAGATGGCGGTTCCCCGAAGTGCCGGCTGAGATCGGGATGAAAGAGTTGCGACAGGAAACCGGGGGAAGGCCATTTTTCCACTCATCGGCCCCCTGCCCGATATGCTGAGCCTTTGACAGTTCAAATGAGCCGTCTCCGACAGAAGACGGCTCTCGGATGACCCAGGGACGGCGATGAGAGGATTGCATCAGCTGGGCGCCGCTGGGAGGGCGGTGTCGCCCCATGCAATCGTGCTGAGGCCGTTGGAGTTTTACCGGCCGGATCGGCGCTATTAAACGCTGCAGACACTCGGCGATTTTACATCTAATCGGGGGAGGCTACAGGCGCTATGGTTGCTGTAAGATCGTTAGCCCCCCCCCCGATGAATCTGCTGAGATTAAGGCAGCAGGTACTGTGGCAGCCTTGTTGATGGCGGTAAATGTCACACTGGAGATGAGAGGCCGGGAAGATCTGGGCTGTAACTGCCCAGCGAGGACAGGCTATGACTGTGGGGCGGGTGGTCCTGAAGAAGATCTGGGGGGCGGGGAGTTGGCAGGAGGGGAAGTGATAATTATCCATCCATCTTGCTCTTCCCTGGGGTCTCTCCCTCCCCCATTTTTTGTCCCCCCCCCGGACTGTTGCCTTCCTGGTTCGGCCTGTTTGTTTTACTCATCTTCAGTTGTCTGTTGGGACTTTTGTCATCTCCCCTATTTGAACTGCTATCTGATTCCTGGCTCCTCTCACACCGTAAAGTGCTACATCGTATCTTTTCACCCCTATTACTGCCTTATTGGTCTCGTTGTATTGGTCAGAGTTATGGAGTTACAGACTGATGAACTATGAATCCTGGTGGACTGCTGCTGCATCATGTTCCTAGGAACTGCTCTATGACTCCGCCGGTGGATGTTCCCCACCTAGTCACCGTGAGAGGGTGGCTGCGGCTGGTTCTGTGGGACTCATTCGTTGCAGCCTTGGATTCTCCACCGCTGTGAGAGAGCGGTGGTTATGCCGGCCTGGGTTGACTCCTATTTTACCATCATTATCCCTCTTGTTTCTCATCTTGGTTTCCTGTTGCTATTTTCCATCCACTTCTCATATTTATTATGGCTTACACTTCGGCGACCCTCCTTGCTCTGCGAGATGCCCCCCTCTCGCAGACATGGCCTTCGAATTTATCGAAGGCCTACCTCAAGGACGGGTTTTGGAACCCCGAGTGGTGGCATGCTTCTAAGCGTGGTTTGAGGGGTTTTTTAATTAATGTTTTTAATCAAATTTTAAGGGGACCCGGGAGGCGGGTGGTAAGGGTTGAGCCGGGGGTGGCTCTTACGGTTCAGCAATTGGGCCCGTCGGATGGTTGTGGGGGGAGGGAGGGAGGAGGAGGGAACAAAGAGGCTCAGCGGAGAGAGGGTCTTCCAATCCTTGTGACAGTTGGGAGACGCAGAGGTCGGGAGAGGGGGGGGCTAGGAGGGCGCCGCCGCTTCGTTCAAGCGGTGGCGCCCTCCTGCCCCCTCAGCTCATCCTGCTCCCCTGACGGCGACAGAGTGCGGAGCCCTGGACTCCGACTGGTGTACTTAAATGCCAGGTCCGTGGTGAACAAGACACTCCTCGTCCGAGATCTTATAGACGAGGAGGACGCGGACCTGGCTTGTATCACTGAGACCTGGCTGGGGCCGGAGGGCGGTGTCCCTCTCGTGGATTTGTGTCCCCCAGGTTTCCGAATACTACACCAGCCACGACTCCAGGGGAGGGGCGGAGGAGTGGCGGTAGTTATTAAGGAAAGTCTTAGGCCTAGGGAGGTCACTGTTCCTCAGGTTGGCGGGTGTGAATTCCTCCTTTTGAAATGGGACCCTGGAGTTCAGTCTGGGCTGTTGATCACGTACCTCTCCCCCAGCTGCGTGGCCTCAGCCCTGCCCGCACTACTAGATGTCTTAGCCGAATTGACGGTGGAACTCCCCAACCTTTTGGTTGTGGGAGATTTCAATCTGCCATCGGCCGGTGAGTCATCTGAGTTGGTGCGGGAGTTCATGACCTCCATGATGGCCATGGACCTGACTCAGATTGTACAGGGCCCAACTCATATTGGAGGACACACACTCGACCTTATTTTTCTCTCTGGACAGTGGATAAATGATCGTGGGGAGGGGACTCTATCTATTGACCCTCTGTCATGGACCGATCATTCCCTCCTTAGACTCGACTTTTCCTCCGCCATCCCCCGTCGCAGGGGTGTGGAACCAGTAAGATGGTTCCGCCCCAGGCGCCTGATGGAACCCGAAAGTTTCCTGATGGAGCTTGGGTCATTTCCCGCCTCCTTAGCCCACGATTCATCTGAGACCCTTGTTGCGGCCTGGGAACAGGCTGCGGTGGGGGCCCTGGATCGAATCGCGCCTTTGCGGCCTCTGATCCGATGCAGATCCCGGGCGGCTCCTTGGTTTACCGCGGAGCTCAGGGAAATGAAGCGTCGGAAAAGACGCCTGGAGGGTGGTTGGAGATCCTCCCGATCCGAGTCCGACCGAACACAACTAAGAACCCATATTAGGTCTTATCTTGTGGCGATGGAAGTGGCGAAACGTAACTATTTCGCCACTCTCATTGCATCTGCAGAAAATCGCCCAGCAGCCCTGTTTAGAGTGACCCGCTCCCTCCTTAATCAGGGAGCGAGGGAGGACCCCTTACAGGGCCGTGCTGAGGACTTTGCACAGTTTCTGCAAGATAAAATCACTCAGATTCGGACCGGGTTGGACTCCGACTGGACAGAGTCCGTTGAGGTGACAGGGCCTAGTCTCGGTGGAGACATCTGGGTTGAGTTTGAGCCTGTTTCATTGGATGACGTGGACAGGATTATGGGTAGGCTGGGGTCTTCCACATGTTTACTGGACCCTTGTCCCTCCTGGCTTGTTTCGGCAGCCAGGGAGGTGACTGGAGACTGGATCCAGGCTATTGTCAACGCTTCACTAAAGGAAGGGGTCTTTCCCGCTGCGCTTAAAGAGGCGGTGGTTCGACCCCTCCTTAAGAAGCCTAACCTGGATCCAGACGTACTTAACAACTACCGTCCAGTCTCCAACCTTCGCTTTTTAGCGAAGGTTGTTGAGTCCGTGGTGGCACAGCAATTCCCTCAATTCCTGGAGGAAACTGACTACCTGGATCCTTACCAATCTGGTTTCAGGCGTGGCCACAGCACGGAAACGGCATTGGTCGCCCTAGTAAATGATCTCTGGCGGGCCAGGGATGGGGGTTGCTCCTCCATCCTGGTCCTTCTTGACCTCTCAGCGGCATTCGATACCATCGACCATGGTATCCTGCTGCAGCGGCTCAGGGGGATAGGGTTAGGAGGCACTGTTTTACAGTGGTTCTCCTCCTATCTCTCGGGCCGTCTGCAGTCTGTTTGGGCGGGGGGTCAGGGATCCTCCCAGAGGCCTCTCACTTGTGGGGTGCCTCAGGGCTCGGTTCTCTCTCCTCTGCTCTTTAATATCTATATGAAACCGCTGGGTGAGATCATCCGTGGTTTTGGGGTGAGGTATCATCAATATGCTGATGATACCCAGCTTTACATCTCCACCCCTGACCACCCTAGGGATGCCCTTTCCGTGATGTCCCACTGCCTGGAAGCGGTGCGGGTTTGGATGGGGAGGAACAGGCTCAGACTCAACCCTTCCAAGACTGAGTGGCTGTGGATGCCGGCATCCCGGGATCTGGAGGTCCCATCCTTAATGATCGGAGGTGAAACCCTTGCTCCCTCCGACAGGGTCCGCAACTTGGGTGTCCTCCTGGATTCTCGGCTGTCTTTAGATGATCATCTGACGGCCGTAACCAGGGGGGCCTTCGCACAGGTCCGTCTTGTGCGCCAGTTGCGCCCGTTCCTAGACCGGGATGCCCTCGCCACAGTCACTCACGCCCTTGTTACCTCTAGGTTGGACTACTGTAACACCCTCTACATGGGGCTGCCCTTGGGATGTGTCCGGAGGCTTCAGTTAGTCCAAAATGCAGCCGCGCGGGTAGTTACGGGGGCGTCTAGATACTCCCGTGTAACACCTCTCCTGCGTGAGCTGCACTGGCTACCGGTGGCACTCCGGATATGTTTCAAGGTGCTGGTGCTCACCTATAAAGCCCTTCATGGCTTAGGCCCGGGGTACTTGCAGGACCATCTCCAGCCGTTCTCCCATCGTCCTGTGCGCTCTCACAGAGTCGGCCTCCTCAGGGTGCCGTCGGCCAAACAATGTCGGCTGACGACCCCCAGGGGGAGGGCGTTCTCTGTGGGAGCCCCGACCCTCTGGAATGGATTGCCCACTGAGCTCAGGACAGCCCCCGACCTTCTTTCCTTCCGTCGCGAGCTGAAGACGTGGCTCTTCCGCCAATTAAACTGATCCGTTTGGGGGTACACTGATATAATTTTAAATCGTTTTTAATTGGGTTACTGATTTTAATTTGGTATTGTATTGTGATTTGTATTGAAGTTGTCTTTTTGTAAGCCGCCTTGAGTCCCTAGGGAGAAAGGCGGCATATAAATCACAATAAATAAATAAATAAATAAATAAATATTCTTTCCTTCTTCCCTTCTTTTTTTCTTTCCTTCCTTCCTTCCTTCAAACCCATCTCTTCTTCCCTTCTTTCCCTTCCCCTATTCTTTCCTTCCTTCCTTCCTTCCTTCCTTCCTTCCTTCCTTCCTTCCTTCCTTCCTTCCTTCTTTCCTTCCTTCCTCCCTCCCTCCCTCTCGTCTCTTCTTTTCTGACAAAACCTACTGAGGAGGATTTGAAGAAGCAGGCGAAAGGGAACCACAAACCCAGAGAGAAATACAGACTGTAGTACCTGACATGAGAACGTTGCCTAGCACATAAGGCCCTAAAGCCTTCTTATGGAAGAAGAGAGGATGGGCAGGATTACTAAACACTTTGTGGTAAAGAAGAACAGTGAAGTTGCTGGAATCCACCACCCTGTCACAACTTTGTGGAGGAAAAGAGGCCATGCCTGTGATTAAACTTTCCTCAGATATCTTCCCACTGGTTGCAAATTACCGGTTTTCAGGCATCAACCTTCATCTACAAAGATGAACACCAAATCCCTTCAGCACAATTCCTTCTCAGTTGAGTCATACTTGAATCGAGCCCTGTATCTTTCTTCCTTCTTAGCTGAAGCTGCACCTTTCATTGCTCTTAAAGGGAAAAAAAAATAACTTTGCTGTTTAGAAGCATTCGTTAATTTGCTAAAGAGCAAACAAATTAAAACGAGGACCTAGATTGTTGGGGGCAACATGCTGACATTATAAAGCACAGAGAGAGTGCCGTAAAGCACTATCGGGCAGTATATAATCTAAGTGCTACACCTATATTTAAGCTAAACACTAGCATATCTAGGGTCTTACATTAAACTATGAACTTCCTATAGGTTCATTGGTAAATTGGTTCCATTCCATTCAAAACTCCAAGTGTAAATTTCTTTCTCTTTTAATATTGGAATTCTATAGAACCGGTAGTAAAACCGGCTCTGCCCATTGACCCTGATGTCATCAGAAGTGATCTGCACATGCGCAGAACCAAGGTGCGTGTGCAAGTGAAGTGTGCGCGCACGCATGATCCCGTTGCAAACCGGTAGTAAAGGTAAGTAGAACCCACCCCTGGTGCTGTCCCAAATCAGTATACTTTTATGGGTTCTTTAGAAATTATCCTTGTCAAAAATTTCAGGCTTGAAATAATAACATAGAACCATGATGGCGAACCTATGGCATGCGTGCCAGAAGTGGCATGTAGAGTCCTCTGTGTGCACTGTTGCCAGCTGGTCTTTGCATGCGGCGGAGCACTGAAAACCCAAAGACCAGCTGACCAGCGCATGCATGAGTATTGGGACAAAATTTGAGCACCAAATTCAATGAATTTCAAAGCAGTTGAGTAACAAGGTACCACTGTAAACCCAAAATAGAACGTCCACTGATTTCTCTTTGGTGTAGATATTTACATGACTTCTCTTGCTATCAAGCTAGTTCTCTTGATCACGGCATGTTGCTCATGTAGAAAGTTAGCACTCACCCCTCCTAGAAGAATGAAATATTTTGAAATATTGAAAATTGAAAATTGAAATATTTAAAAAGGCAGAATGTTATATTTCCCCTAAAAGAGAAATGGGAATGTTAAGGCAGATGGAAACTCAGAGCTTCAGCTCTCTGCAGATATTTGGTGCCCATTAAGAAAAACTGGGCCAGTCTATCTACAAAACAAAAGATCTTCGGCTCCAGGATGATGGGATTATCCTTCAGGGAAAAGCCATTCAGCCACAATACTGCACAACAAGCCCCTTCATTCCATCAGCCCAAGCTTTAACCAAGCTTGACTCAGAAAACCTACAAGGTTAGCTATGACCCTTACAGCAGCTAATAGCTTGCACAGGAACAGGAAGCTCAAGGGCAAGGCCCAAGAGAGGGTATAAATAACCCTCACTCTACTCCATGTGGTCAACTGCACCAGGACCATGTGCTTGATGGTTCTGCTCCATTATTAAACTATCTTTCCAATGAGCCTCCATGTTTCTGGTGTCTTTCTCTCCACTTGGAATTGAAACAGATGGATATTTCTTCAAACACTTGACATGACATCAACTTACATCCAGGGGTGGGCTGCTGGGGGTTCGCAGTGGTTCGGGAGAACCTCTAGCTAAGATTCTGTGCAGTTCGGAGAATCCCCAAATCCCACACCTGGCTGGCCCCGTCCACCCCACCACTCCCAGGAGTCCCCATGAGGCCCGTTTTGGATGCAGGTAAGTGCAGGGCACGCATGGAGGCTTGGGGAGGGTGAAAAACGGGCCTACCGGAAGTTCAGGAAGGCCGGAAATGGGCCCGTTTCTGGCCTCCAGAGGACCTCCAGAGCCTGGGGAGGCCATTTTCACCCTCCCAGAGGCTTGAGGAAAGCCTCCAGAGCCCGGGGCGGGCAAAAACGCCACCACCACCCCGCCGTGGTGCAGGAGGCCGACTAGGCCATGCCCACCCAGTAACCAGGCAGAGAACCCCTTGCTAAAATTTTTGAAGCCCACCCCTGCTTTCATCTCTTGAGCCCAGCATGGTTGCAAATCTGAAGCCTGCAAGAACCTCAACAGGTGGCAAAAGACATCCTAGATCAGAGGACCTTTAAGTAGGAAAGTAGATTCGTGCCCTTTTTGCTTCTGCTTTCCTTCCTTCCATTCCAGCGATAAGTTAGTTCGAGGTGGATTTCTGAAGAGGGAAAAGGGCAGATGTGGGGAGGGAATGCCACAGGAGGGACATTTAATCAATGTCATGAAAATGTAACATCAATTGGTCTCCTAAAACGAAATTAATAATCTGTGTAAGTAGTATCATTAGGAGATAAGTGACATTTTCAGGCTTTGATTTGTATCGCATAGCAAACGCTGCCTTCATGCATTTCAAACCTCGTTCAGCCCTATCCATCTTGATTAGAAGATACCAGAACCTTGGTGACCCCTGCTGGAGTGGTCTATCAAATTCCCTCTTTTCCTTTCTCCTGTGATACCCTTAGGAGAAAAAAAGAAAAGAAAGAATGAAGAAGATAGATCGTCATCTGAATTTTGCTCAGAATGGAGGGAGAAAGGAGACATTACTCCGTGTCATATTCAAATTAAATCTGGGATTTCAATACTCCCTGATTATCAGTAAGCCTTGTCATTCACTAATAAATTTCTCCTTCATCTTATCTGAATAGAGCAGACATCTCACTTAAAGGCTGAATGGGGCTGGCAGAGGGGAGGGGATGAAAAGAGGAGAAGATATCACTAAATCGGAATGTCCAGCCTTGACTCTTTTAAGAATTGTGGACTTCGACTCCCAGAATTCCCCCAGCCAGCCAATTATGCTGGATGGGGGATTCTGGGAATTGAAGTCCACACAACTTCAAGCAGCCAAATGTTGAGAAATACTAGATCAGGGGTCTGCAACCTTAAACACTCAAAGAGCCATTTGGATCCGTTTCCCACAGAAAAGAAAACACCGGGAGCCACAAAACCCTTCCCGTGCCTGATTATTTCTTGAGCGGCCACAAAACTAGCATATGTAGTTGAATTAAATGTTCTGTTTTCTTCTGAATTTTTTTTTTCTTGGATTTATCCATGGTTGGCTTACCAGGGGTCGAAAAGCTCAATAAATCACGTGCGGGCGGGTGTCGCACATTGGCGGCTGTGATGCATATTTTGAGTGACAGGGAGCTGCAGCAGAGGGGTGAAAGAGCCACATGCGGCTCCAGAGCCACAGGTTCCTCACCCCTGGACTAGACTAAAGCACTGTAGCAGATCCACAGTTAAAAGTGGAGTTCTGCTTCACAGAATTACATTGAAGAAGATGCTTCCTTTGGAGTTCCATCAAAGAAAAGCACCCCTTCTTAGCACTGCATTTTTTTTCTAAATTTACCCACAAGTAAGTCAAACTGCTTTACGTAAAGCCCCGTTCAATTCAGTGGAATCTCGCTTTTCAATAAACATAGGAAGGTTGCACAGTATTTTTTTTCCCCTTAATATACAGGGGGGGAAAAGTAGAATGGTCTTTAGAGTTGTTTAAAAGAATAATAATCAGGAGATCATAGGAAAGAATGTCTCGATTCTGATCAATGAACAAATAAAAGACTTCATGTTCCCTGCCTATAGATAATACACTCCTCGCATGACTAAAACCTCATAAATATTTCCTAGCTATAAGATCTTATTAAGAAGGGACATCTCCCAAGAGCATAAAACTATCACGTTGTAAATTTTATTTAATTTCCCATAGGGTTTCCCATTCCTTACATATAATTAGAGTGCAGTATAGAATCCCTTTATTCTCATTTTGTGTGTGTGTGTGAGTGTGTGCGTGCCTGTGGTCTATAAATAAATCACTGGGAGACAGTCAACGTTTAAGATGACAAGCTTTAATGATTATTTTTTTCCCCAGACAACCTTCTTCCAATCTATGAATCTGATCTTTAACTTTCTCTAACTAGGATTCAAGACAGTAAATCTCCAACAGGCACCCAAGCCCTTTCTGCTATTATATTCCTACCGTTCTGGTGATCTCCAACATCTAGAATAGATGGTGAAGACAGGACCACCTGAGATGGCAAAACTGTGGAATGCCCATGGAATAAAAATCTGAAAATCTCTATTCGTGTTAAGCACATAGGGATTTTTTGCCTGGAAGCCATCTTTTGCATTGACTCTTCAGGCCTGCCACATTTACTACTGTGGGAAACTGGGAGGAGGGATTGTGTTGTGTATTTGCAGTGGAGCTGGCAGCGGAGTCGGACAGCGATGAGGCTGAGGAAGAACATGGGCCAGTCCTGGAGGCTGAGTTAGACCCAGATGAGGGCTCTGCGTCAGAGGCAGAGATGGGGCCAGGGCCATCAGGGAGTGAGGTGCGGACTTCGGAGACTCCAGAGGCTGATAGTAGAGAGGCAGAGGAACAGGAGGAGCCTGTTCCTAGTGCACATATGAGAAGAGCTGCCAGAAGGCAGGAGCAGCTAAAGCAGAGAGGACGACTCAGGAGTAGGGCCAAGAGATGAAGGCTTAAAAGACCAGCAACGGCTCTTGGCCTCTTTGCTGGAAAACAACTATTGAGAGAATTGCTTCTTGTTTGGCTGTTATTTCTTCTGTTCCTGAACTGTTACCAAGAAAAGCCTCTGGCAGTTTGCCTAATTATCCCAAGGTCAGAGATAAACTAAAGACTGGTGTTTTGAGGACTTTATTTTCATTTCATTTAGAATACGCTGAGAATGAGTTAATTCTCAGCTGTTTTAATAAAATCTGTTTGTTTTTTGGAACTGTTTGCATTTAATATCAACTACGTGGGCCTGGGTCACAACAGATTGTATGGAGTAAGGGTGATATATATAGTCATAATAACATTCCTTTCTCAGAGAGTCAAGGACATCTTGCCCTGCACCAGGAGAGGTGTGACTGGGAGGCATCTCCAGTTGGGACGGTGCTTTGATTGGGCCATGTGATGGACTTGTGGGTGCTGTGCAGGGACTTGGACTTTCTGTTGGGTGAGGAAAACCTAGAAGCTTTCAGATTTGGGTTTTCCCAGATGTGCCAATATGACATCTCTAATAAAATGGAACTTTGAGGAATCTCAAGCCTTGGAATCTTCTTTCGTTGGGGGTGTTACTTGTAACCCTGATACTTTTCTTCCTACTGCTCACCTCCATTCTTATTCAATCTGATGAAGGAAAAGGTAAAGGAGGCGGTGAAAGAATCCCTGTGGATTTTACTCCACGAGTCATTGCCGACTACAGGTAGCCCTCGACTTACAACAGTTTGTTTAGTGACTGTTCAAAGTAACAATGACAAATGTGACATGACCATTTTTCGGTTAGGACCTTTGCAGCATCCCCATGATTATGTGTTCAAAATTCAGATGCTTAGCAACTGTTTCGTATTTATGACCATTGCTGTGTCCCTGGGTCATGGGATCCCCTTTTTCAACCTTCTGACAAGCAAAGTCAAAGGGGAAGCACTTAACAATCGGGTTACTAAAATGTGAACTGCAGTGATTCATTTAACATCTGTGGCAAGAAAGGTCATAAAATGGGGGGGAAATCACTTAACACATGTCTCACTTAAGAACAGAAATGTTGGGCTCAATTGTGGTCGTAACAGTGGTGGGTTGTCCCCAGTTCAGACCAGTTTGCAAGAACCAGTAGTAAAACCAGCGGAAGGCTCCGCCCACCACCTCAGATGTCATCATCGGCGATCGGCACATGCACAGTAGCGAACCCATTGTGAACCGGTAGTAAAGGAAAGTAGAACCCACCCCTGGGTTGTACGTCGAGGATTCCCTGTATAGGGAGTGGTGCTCATTTCCATTACAAGGTAATTGAGCTAACGTTGTCTAAAGACATTTCCATGGTCATGTGGCCAGCACAACGTCATGGAGCACTGTTACCTTCTGATTGAAGTGGTACCTGTTTATCTACTCGCATTTGCATGCATTTTAACTGTTAGGGTGGTGTGGTGGCTCAGCAGTTAAGATGCTGGGCTCGTCAGCTGGAAAGCTGGCAGACCTAGGTTCGAGACCCAAGCACCACGTGACGGGGTGAGCTTGCATCCTTACCCCAGCTCCTACAAACCTAACAGTTTGATGAAGGAAAAATTGCTTTAAAATTATTCTATAGAGAAAAGAACATGGGAGAAATGCTTAAAACTAGAGCAGGGGTCTGCAATCTGAAACACTCAAAGAGCCATTTGGACCCATTTCCCACAGAAAAGAAAAAACCAGGAGCCACAAAACCTGGGTGGGCGTGGCCAACTTGATGTCACTCACTTCCACCAGTCACATGACCCCTCCCTAGCCACGCCTACCAGCCGGTCATTAGGGCAGAGAACCAGTTGTTAAAAAACACCGGGAACCACAAAATCCTTTTGACATCTCTCTCTCTCCCCCTCCCTCCTTTCCTCTCTCTCCCCCTCTCTCTGCTTCTCTCTGCCCCGAGCCGCTTCTCCATCCCCTGCCACCGCCCTTACCTTCTCACGCCAGGTGAGGAGTGATTGGGAGGAGAGGGCGAGGGGCAGGGCCATCCAGTAGTGGGATCACCCAACAGGGAGCCACAGCAGAGGGCCCAAAGAGCCGCATGTGGCTCCGGAGCCACAGGTTGCTGACACCTGAACTAGAGTACGGAGCTTTTGCATAATTTTTAATACTAAGCCGCCCAGGAGGTATATCCTAGAGTTTTCCTTATTTTTCATGCTTCCAATAAATCCCTTTAACTTCATGAGATACAGTAACTCCTTCCACTGAACAGAAAGCTAAAGGAGACTTCTGCCCTAAAAAATTGTTGAAGAATTTCCTTCCATGGGGATAGTCTCTACCCAAACACACCAGAGGTAGTATTTAACTGGTCCGCATCGGTTCAGGCGAACCGGTAGCGGTGATCACGGGTGGGCCCACCCACCTGCCTTGGCGTTATGCTCTCCTATTTAGCCATGTTTTCGAGGCTGGGCGTATGCGCGGAAGGCACGTGCGTGAGCAAAGTGCATGCGCGGAAGGCCGGGTGCATGTGCGGAAGGCACACACACAGCGAACCGGTGGTAACAATATATGAAACCCACCTCTGAAATACACATCTTTGCTAAAGGATGTCCAACAGCCATCTACCCAGTTCTAATAGTATCTGGCTGATCCTGGCTGATCCTAAATAAGCTATGTTGGTTTGGATCCAGTTTGTACTTGGAAGGGAGTCCAAGAAATCCCAGATTTGTAGACAAGGCTGAAAAAAAATATAACTCTCAGAAAATCCTCAATGGCAAACTACTTTTTAATTCTTGCCAGGAAAGCATGAGATACAGTCCAAGTAACTGCAAACTCAACTCAAAGGGAGCTTTATTTTCACCTTGTTTCTATCATGGGTAATTTTCGGGCCAAGGAATCAAGAAGGTCACATGTTTAGACATGTTGTTCAGTTCATCATTCATTAAAAAGTAGTCATTTATAGAAGGGTTCATTGTAAAACACTGCACTGATTTACAAAGTGACAAAAGTTCTTCCGTCAAGTGCCTCAAGTCAGGAAGATACAAACTGTCTCGTACCAAAACAAACCTTTGAGCCCTATCATCATCGATAAATAAAATTTGTTTCCAGCTTTCCATTACGAATATAATTCTGAAGCACAATGAGAAAACTATTGCATTGTAAAGAGGATCAGCCTTGCTCCAAGGCCGTTATCTCATATAGCATAACTGAGATTTCAGAATCATAAGAGTTGGAAGAAGTTTCGGAGGTCTTTTAGTCTTGGTTGTCCAATTTTGGCTTAAAAATCTCCAGCAATGGGGCACTGATGACTCCAAGAGACAGGCTATTCCACTGGACTGCTTAAAAGCCTTCACAGCTAGGAAATTCCTCCTTATTTCAAGTTTGAATCTTTCTGTGAAAAGCTTTCACCTGTTCTGGCCCATGTTTTCCCAAAAAATAAGACCAGGTCTTATATTGATTTTTGTTCCAAAAGACGCATTAGGGTTTATTTTACAGTTAGGTCTTATTTTCAGGAAAATACGGTACTAAATGCATCTGTCTGGCTGATGATTTTAACTGGGGCTTATTTTTGGGGAAGGGCTTATATTATGAGCATCCTGAAAATTCATGCTAGGGCTTATTATCCGGTTGGGTCTTATTTTTCGGGAAACATTGTATTATCTTCTGGGCATGTACACAATCTCATAACACAGAGAGAAAAGGGGCCAGGTCTTGTATCACAATACGGCTGTCCTCGGTGTCAGGCCTGGAAGCCATCGTTTGCATTGGGCCTTCAGGCCTGCCATATTTACTACTGCGGGAAATTGGGAGGGGGGATTGTATGGAGCAAGGGTGATATATAGCCATAATAACATTCCTTTCTCAGGGTGTCAAGGACATCTTGCTCTGCATCTGGAGGGTTGGGAGGCATCTCCAGATGGGACGGTGCTTTGATTGGACCATGTCAGTGGTGGGTTGCCCCCGGTTTGGACTGGTTCTATAGAACCGGTAGTAAAACTGGAGGGAGACTCCGCCCACCACCCCTGACATCATCAGAACGCTTCTGCACATGCGCAGAAGAGCGTGCATGTGGCCCCGTTGTGAACCGGTAGTTAAGGTAAGTAGAACCCACCCTGGACCATGTGATGGACATGTGGGTGCTGGGCAGGGACTTCAACTTTCCTTTGGGTGGGGAAAACCTGGAAGCTTTCAGATTCAGGTTTTCCCAGATGTGCCAATATGACATCTCTAATAAAATGGAACTCTAAGGAAATTCAAGCCTGGGAGTCTTTTTTCATTGGGGGTGCAACCTGGAACCCTGACACTCGGTCTGTTCTCCATTATCCACACTTGTGAACACCACTAGGCAGAGACGTGCATTCTTGACTCTGCGCAACCCGCCACCAATTAATGCTCTATCACAAGCAACACAATACCTTGGGACGGCCTTGAAATTTTCAAAGAATTCAATGAAATTCAACAATAAATCATTGTTTGTGACTAAGCTCCACAATCTGGTGCCAGAGATGGAGAGGCCATTAGGTGGCAGCTGTTGTTGCTGCCCTGACAAGAAGTGAACTTATGAAATCCATTTGGGGACTAATTAAAAGAGGAAATTGTTTTCGGAGTATTTCTGCCGTCACCAAAATCTTTCCCTGAAATAAAGCGCTCCCTTCATTCTCAGTGTCTTGCTGGGTATTGCTCTGACCTTTCAAACCTAAGTGGAGAACTATAAGAGTCATGAAAGAAACATGGGGATAAAAATATTCATACTCTCTTCCCTGAACGGGCTGCAGAAAGAGTTAAATATCACATGCTTGAAGTTAAATAGAATGAGAGATTTGCCCATCACAAAGCTACAAGGTTCAAGACCATTGCAGCTCATTGAAAAGAGTCCAACTGGAATGTATGAAACAACTGAAGGTTTTTATAGCCTTGTATATGTAGAATGTGCAGGGCAGGACCTCCTTAACTGTGAATTTGGAGGTGCTGGGTTGTTGTTGTTTTATTTTTACCCCCAATTCTATAAATGCATGCTTCCATTCTCATCTTATTCTGGAATCAGAAGTTGCCCCTGAAGGACAAAAAGGCGAAAATGTGCACAGCTGAATAATGTAATAATGTAATCTGATTGCTGAAAAGAAAGCTTGAGTTCCGTGGAATTTATTCAAGGGTAAATGCAGATGGATTTGCAGCTGTAGACCACAGGCCTTTATGTACTTACCCAGCCTCACTGCAATTTAACCACTGATTTTTTGGGGGGTGGATATTCTTTCTTTCTTTCTTTCTTTCTTTCTTTCTTTCTTTCTTTCTTTCTTTCTTTCTTTCTTTCTTTCTTCTTTCTTTCTTTCTTTTTCTTTTCTGTCTGCCTTTCCTTCTTTCCTTCTTACTAGCTTTCCTGCTTGCTTTCCTTCTTGACTTTTTTTTCTTTCTTTCTTTTTCTTTTCTGTCTGCCTTTCCTTCTTTTCTTCTTACTTGCTTTCCTGCTTGCTTTCCTTCTTGACTTTCTTTTTTTTCTCTTTCTTTCTTTCTTTCTTTCTTTCTTTTTTTCTGTCTGCTTTTCCTTCTTTCCTTCTTACTTGCTTTCCTGCTTGCTTTCCTTCTTGACTTTCTTTCTTTCTTTCTTTCTTTCTTTTCTGTCTGCCTTTCCTTCTTACTTGCTTTCCTGCTTGCTTTCCTTCTTGACTTTCTTTTTTTTCTTTCTTCTTTCTTTCTTTCTTTCTTTCTTTCCTTATTCCTTGCTTTCCTTCTTTCTTTCTTTCTTTCTTTCTTTTCTGTCTGCCTTTCCTTCTTTCCTTCTTACTTGCTTTCCTGCTTGCTTTCCTTCTTGACTTTCTTTTTTTCTTTCTTCCTTCTTTCTTTCTTTCCTTCCTTCTGTCTTTCTTTCTTCCTTCCTTATTCCTTGCTTTCCTTCTTTCTTTCTTGTTTTCTTTGTTTTCTTTCTTGCTTTCTTTCTTTCTTTCTTTCTTTCTTTCTTTCTTTCTCTTTCCTTCTGTCCTTCCTTCCTTCCTTCCTTCCTTCCTTCCTTCCTTCCTTCCTTCCTTCCTTCCTTCCTTCCTTCCTTGTATTATGGTAGCTGCAGCAGCACGATCAAACCTTCACCAGAGTGCCAATGCCACGTGCATGAGCAAAAACATGGAGTTTCATTGTACTACAGCAGTGTTTCCCAAACTTTTGACATATGTGTACCCCTTCTATAATTTTCGTAACGCTGACTACCCCTCATAAAAAACATATGCTTTAACTCTAACCATTAGATAACACTGCAATTCTCTGGCGTTTAAACAGCTCCGTGGCTCAACTTCAACTGTTAATGTTCCCGCAGTTTAAAAATGGCCGAACCTGAGCTGCGCGAAGGATGCGCAGAAGTTCCCGCCATAATGAGTTGCGATATGATGTACGATGGCCCCAGTTCCCGTGTAAAAACTGCGATACGCGCCTATTTCTTTCCTTGTTCTGTGGGCGCAGCTAAGCATGGTGCAGTGGATATTCCCATGTGATCCCCACCAAACTCCGGTGCAACGCGTACCCCCACCAAACTCTTCCCGTACCCCTGGGGGTACACGTACCACACTTGGGGAAACACTGTACTACAGTGATTGGCATCTTGCCTGCAAACCTCAGTGTTTGGTTTCTTTGTTTGTATTTACTTATTTACGAAAACGTAAATGGCAGTCCAATTCACTCTCAGTGACCGCAAGTGGTTTACAAAGATAAAAACCCAATATAAAAAACAATTGTATCCACCATCACCCTTCCTCTTATCCCACCCTTACTATTTTTGCAAATAACTCAAGGTGTCAAAACATATCTAACACGTGTTACAATTCCATTTTCCCCACAACATCCTGTGAAGGTTGGTATTAGATTTAAGAATCAGTTTGGGGGCTTTAATCCTTTCCCTGCTAAAATAAAATCAATCAACCAATGTGGGATGTTTCTGGATTTTAATCTTAAAAATATTTGGGAGGCTTGAAAGTTTAAGCTGCCTACTTTGACTCTTATTTCTTGTTCACACACTATGTCATGTCCGACACCCTGTGACCTCATGGACCCTAGCATGCCAGCTCTGCTGTCCTCCCCGTCTCCAAGGGCCTTGCCCAAATTCATGTTCATTGCATCGATGACACATCTCATCCTATGCTGTCCCCTTCTCTTTTTGCCCTCCATCTTTCCCAACATCGGTGTCTTTTCCAATGCGTCCTCTCTTCTGTTTTGGTGACCAAAGTATTTGAGCTTCAGGATCTGTCCTTCTAAAGATTTCAATCACAGAATTGATTTCCTTTAGGATGGATTGGTTTGACTTCCTTGAAGTCCAAGGGACTCTGAAAAACTTTCTCCAGCACCACAATTCAAGAGCATCAATTCTTTGGCGCTCAGCCTTCCTTATGGTTCAATTCGCACAGCCATACATTGCTACTGGGAAAACCATAGCTTTGACTGTACGGACCTTTGTCAGCAAGGTGTTATCTCTGCTTTTTAATATGCTGTCTAGGTTTGCCACAGCTTCCCTCCTAAGGAGCAAGGATTTTTTTTTTTAATTTCGTGGATGCAGTCACTGTTTAGACTCTATAGTGATCTTGGAGCTCAAGAAAATAAAATCTGAAATGTATTTGAATATAAGTAGCTCAGGTTGGTAGTTGGGCTGTTGGTCTGAGCTCCGAACTTGGCAATTTGGTTGTAAACGTTTTGTCACCATTCAAGGAGACATCCTCAGTGCACCTTGAATTGTGCTCGTCTGTCAGAGCATTGGCCTTTAAATTCCTTTTTATGTGTCGATTGATCCAGTCTACCAGTCGCTGAGAACGAAAGAACTGCATCAACCGCGATCCCGAAGATAGCATTTAAAACGAAGACACAGGCACCCCACTATGCAACAACAAAAATCACACGACTCATCAGCTTACAAGAAATCGGACCATATCTCGGCAGCAATAACCAGCCATTCAATCAGACTATGATTCAGCAGTATCCAAACAAACAACACTCATTTACATCACACAGATGGTACTTAAAACTAAAGACCCTGCCTCAGTAACAACAGCCAGTCCAAGGGTGGATTCTAAATTTTTTTACTACCGGTTCTGTGGGCGTGGCTTATTTTGTGGGCGTGGCTTTATGGTCATGTGACAATTCTTTAGGATTTAGCAGAGGTACTGGTCTACCAGACTTTTAACTGCTTGCAGAGCTGCACCGGTCTACCCATTTGTTTTTGGAGGCACCAGTCTACCACCACACTGCCTTTTAACACTGATCAGCTGTAGGGCGGCCCTTTGAAGCCTCCTGGCAAGAGTTTAAACAGTTTTTTTCCTTCTAGCCATCAGCTGGGACTCGGGAGGCAGCGAATAGATTGGGGGCGGGGCCAAATAAAAGGTAAGAATAATGCGGGCGGGAGGGCCTAGCTCCTGAACAAAGAGACGGTGGTTCGGTGACGTCATATAGTCACTGCTACCGGCTCAGCGGAACAGGGCCGAACCGGGAGGAACCCACCATTGAGCCAGTCCGAAGTCAGACCGTGACTCAGACACAGACGAACAAACAACACCCACACTAATTTGCATCACATAAAAAGATATTTAAAGGCCAGTGTTCGGACAGACGAGCACAATTCAAAGTGCACAGATGATGTCTCCTCGAATGGTGATGAAACATTTGCAAACAAATTTGCCAAGCTCGGAGCTCAAACCAACAGCCCAAAATAAAAATTTGTCCCTGCTTCCATTTCTTCCTCTTCTATTTGCCAGGAAGTGATGGGACCGGATGTCATGATATTATCCCTCTGTAAAAAAAATAATAAGTTGACAGCCTTTTCAGAGCCAATGGACAGAGTGTTTTGTTTTGATTACAAATGACTTTATAGTTTATTTTAGTCAGTCTTGTTAATTAAGCATCAAGATAAATGGATGTGTTTAATTATGGAGTCAAACAACTAATGATTCAAACAATAGTGATGTCAAGTTTTTTCCACTGTTCCACTTTATGTGCTCAAACATTGTCTTACCTATCGATAGCCGAATATATTTGCATTTTCCATGTTAGATTGGGGCATGAGATTATTGCCCATTAAGAAAAGCTCGTTCAGGGAATGATAGAAGAAAGAAATAATGTTGTGCTGCACCCTGCAATTTCAGTTCCTGGAAAGTTGTTTTCTCCTAGGAGAAAAAGGTTTCTAATTTTCTATCTTCTCAGGATGATTGGCAATTGCCTTCTTGTTTGCATATGTATTTGTGTGTGTCTGTTTTACTTTCCTTTATACTTGGAAGCAATAGAGGGTTCTGATGGGGGGTGGGTATAGTTCCCTGTTAAAAATCTGTTGTGGTCCGCCGGCAGCCTGTGGAGCTGGCAGCAGAGTCGGACAGTGAGGAGGCTGGGGAGGAACATGGGCCAGTCCTGGAGTCTGGGAAGGCTCGGACGAGGGCTCTGCGTTGGAGGCAGAGATGGGGCCAGGGCCATCTGGGAGTTATGGGCTGAATCCAGAGCCTCCAGAATCTGACGTCAGTGAGGCAGAGGAACAGAGGGAGCCTGTTCCCAGTGCACGCATGTGCAGAGCTGCCAGAAGGCAAGGACAGTTAAGACAAAAGGGGTGACTTGGGAGTAAGGCTTGGAGATGATTGGCCCTTCCCATAAGACATAAAGGTGGAGCAAAGGGACATGAGCCTTTGCAGGAAGCAACTTTGTTCGTTCTGGTTGGTTGGAATTCTGAAGCTCCATTTTGACTCTGTGCTCCATGTGGACTTGCAAAGCTAATTGCCAAATAGGTCTTTGGCAGCGTGTCAAGGGAGATAAAGGAAGCCTAGGTCAGAACAAAATCTATAGTAGGCAGTCCTTGATTTACAACAGTTTGTTTAGTGACCGTTCAAAGTTACAACTTTGAATGAGACATGGTGTCGCAATGGTTAGAGTGGAGTATTGAAGGCTACTTCTGCTGGCTGCTGGCTGCTGGCTGCCTGCAATTTGGCAGTTCAAATCTCACCAGGCTTAAGCTTGGTGAGATTCAATCCATCCATCCATCCATCCATCCATCCATCCATCCATCCATCCATCCAGGTGGTGGTGAAGGCTCAAGGTTGACTCAGCCTTTCATCCTTTCAAAGTCAGTAAAATGAGGACCAAAATTGTTGGGGGCAATATGCTTCCTCTGTAAACGGCTTAGAGTGAGCTGTAAAGCACTGTAAAGCGGTATATAAGTCTAAGTGCTATTGTTATTGCAACAATGTTATTTTCACACTTATGGCCTTTGCAGCATCTCCTTGGTCACATGATCAAAATTCAGACATTTGGCAACTGGCTCATGTTTATGACAATTGCAGCATCCTGGGGTCATGTGATCTCCTTTTGTGACCTTCCGACAAGCAAAGTCAATGGGGAAACCAGATTCACTTAACAACGTTACTAATTTAACAACTGCAATTATTCACTTAACACCTGTGTCAAGAAAGGTTATAAAATGGGGCAAAACTCACTTAGCAGTAAGAGTTAGCAATGGAAATTTTGAGCTCAATTGTGGTCAAGAATTACCCTGTACAGCTCTTTTTACACACATAAACCCTCATTTGGTCTGTACATACAGTATACACCGGAAGAAGGATGATTGCTAATGTGGGAAGTCATAATTTGACTAAATCAAGAGAAAATTTAAGCATTCTTTTTTTGCAATCTTTGAACTGATGAAATTTTCATAAATGTGGCTGTGCCAATGGAATTTAAGAGGTGGGTGTTACAGACAATGCGTTAAGGTTTTTAAACCATCTGTTTGGTGTGTTGGAGGTTCTTTTTGATTGATTAGGTACCATCAAGTCATTTTTGACTCCTAGCAACCACATAGTGTTGGTTATATAGTGTTCAATATAATTTAGCTACTCATTTGCCACCTCTGGATATGGAACTGACCTTGATGAGAGATGCTCCTGACCTTCATACAAGGGGAATATGTCTGATTCGGGTTGTCTACAGACATTCTCAGTCATCCAGAATCAGAATGGAAGGGACCTTGGAGGTCTTCTAGTCCAGCCCCCTGCTCAAGCAGAACCTATACCATTTCAGACAAGGGGGAGTCCAGTCTCTTGTTAAAAACCTCCAGTGATGAAGCACCCACAACATCTGAAGACAAGCTGTTCCACTGGTTAATTGTCCTCATTGTTAGGAAGTTTCTCCTTAATTCCTGGTTGCTTCTCTCCTTGATTAGTTTCCATTCATTGTTTCTTGTCTTGTCATCTGGTGTTTTGGAAAATAAGTTGACCCCTTCTCCTTTCTGACTCCCTCAAATACTGGAATACTGCTATCATGTCTCCCTCCCTAGTCTTTCTTTTCTCTAGGCTATCTAGGTAGGTCATGGTTGTCCCAAAGATGCTTTTTCAAAAAAGCATCTGGGCTTTCTTTGTTTTTCCTTGAAGACATTTTGCTTCTCATTCAAGAAGCTTCTTCTTCTGATTGCTTTTTCAGTTCGGACTGTCAAAACTGAAGAAGCGAAACGTCATCAAGGAAAAACACAGGAAATCCAGTAGCCTTTTGAAAAAAACACCTTTGGGTCTGATTGGCGGTTCAACCTCCATATGATGGAAGTACAATATGGTAGAATGCAGTCTTGTGTGATTTATTTATTTATTTATTTATTTATTTATTGATTGATTGATTGATTGATTGATTGATTGATTGATTGAATTTCTATACCGCCCTTCTCCTGAAGGACTCAGGGCGGTGAACAGATTAAGATTTACATATACACATAATATTTTTTTATATATATATATAAACAGTAAATAATAAATTGAGTCAACTTGGTGTATCTGCTAAGACCTTGGCATAGAATTTAGATGTTTATGCTAGCCCTGCTTGTTGAAACAGAAAGGTCTTCAGGGAATGTCGGAAAGTGCGAAGATCTGGGATTATTCGTATTCCAGGGGGTATTTTGTTCCAAAGAGTAGGTGCCCCCACAGAGAAGGCTCTTTCCCTTGGAACTACTAGACGACATTGTTTTAATGATGGTACTATAAGTTTTGTGCTTGCTCTACTTTGATATTCATATTTATAAGGTTTTAATAGAGCGCTCAAAGAATGAGAGTCAACAGTATGAATGTGATGTTGAATTGCAGTCCAAAAATCTGCAACCTGTCTCAATATGAGGAATTTAGGATCTGTTAGGGTGATGTAAGTGATGGTCACTGAAATTGTTTGACTGTGTAAAATGACTAGCACGCTCAACTTAAAATCCTGGACGGAAAGCATACAAGCGCACACTATCTAAATACGAATCAATTTTCTACTTGCACTGTGGGGAAACTGATCAATGTGATTCTGTGTAGTTAACATTTAATCTATTGGTAAAGATTTGAGTGACATTGCATCTTTGCTATATTATTTATTAATGCCCTTCTTTCTTTCTTTCTTTCTTTTCTTAATAGTTGTTATTTTCTGCTTTTAATTCATTTTGTTTGATTATTTACCATGGTAGTTGGTCGTTGTTTTCTCTTTTGTTATAAATTAATAAGCAAGTAGAAAAAAGAAGAAGAATGATTTATATCTTTAAAAAGTGGATCAGATAGACTTTCCTGTCTATCAACAAGCTGGATTGTCAGAAATTTTCATTTGAGGCACTTTTTAAAACAAATTTAGGTCATGTATATATACTTAATAGGGATGCAGTGGCTCAGTGGCTAAGACGCTGAGCTTGTAGATCAAATCCCTAGTGTTGCGTCACAGGGTGAGCTCCCGTTACTTGTCCCAGCTTCTGCCAACCTAGCAGTTAGAAAGCACATAAAAAATGCAAGTAAAAAAATAGTGACCACCTTTGGTGGGAAGGTAGCAGCGTTCCATGCGCCTTTGTCATTGAGTCATGCCGGCCACATGGCCATGGAGACGTCTTTGGACAGCGCTGGCTCTTCGGCTTTGAAACGGAGATAAGCACCACACCCTAGAGTCGGGAACGACTAGCACATATGTGTGAGGGAAACCTTTACCTTTTATATATACTTAATGAAATGTCAGCTGCACCTAGAGTAACTTTTTGTGACTGATTTGTTGATGCTTTCTTACAGGATTTTTTTTTTTTAATTTTCTAACCATCCAAATACCAACCAAGCCTGTCACTGCTTAGCTTCCAAATCTAGACAAAATCTGCCAAGCACCACCACATGCTGAGGCACGTATATATTAATGCAGTTACTGTATGTTTCTTCAGGTCTCACATGCTTTAGATTCTTGCATGTTATAGTTGGCTCAAAATTGTCGAGCAAAATTGCACATACAATGTGTTGAAATGCGTCTATTTAAGGAAGATGAGCACAAAAATAAAAAAGTCTGTATGAATATAAATGGAAATTTTCTATTTTTTTTCTTTTAAATTGCAGAAGGAAACAAATATTTGATGGGACAGGCTGCTGGCTATTTTACTTATTTATTTATATTTATTAAAATGACTTATATGGAACTGAACTCACAAAATGTAACAGGATAATCAATAAACATTTGGTTTTTTTAATATATATATATATTAAAAACTTACATAGACATATATATATATATATATATATATATATATATATATATATATTAAAAACTCACACACACACACACACACACACACACACACACACAACACACACACACACACACACACACACACACACATATATATATATATATATATATATATATATATATATATATATATATATATATATATATATATATCAAGACAAAGGCCAAAAACGCAACATACTCAAAGTCCTACTATAGGTTTTCCAGATGGGTTCATCCAATATCCTGATCCAGCGCTTCGAATTAAAAAAAAGAAAGTTTTTAAACCTAAAGACTCTTTGAGATAGTGACAGAACAAAGAATGTGCTTTGCTGGACCTGTCCTATGCTTGAGCAATCAACATCCAGCAAAGATCATAATCAAGAGGGAGACAAGCTATCCTCCAAAGCACCAGAAGACAAGACAAGAAGCAATGGATGGAAACTAATCAAGAAAAGAAACAACCTAGAACTAAGGAGAAATTTCCTGACAGTTAGAATAAAAGAATGGAGTGGAACAACTTGCCTCCAGAGGTTGTGGGCGCTCCAACACTGGAGGTTTTTAAGAAGAAATTGGATAACCATTTGTCTGAAATTGTATAGGGTTTCCTACCTAAGCAGAGGGTTGGACTAGAAGACCTCCAAAGTCCCTTCCAACTCTGTCCTATGCTGTTCCGTTCCATTCCGCTCTGCTCCATTCCATTCCATTCCATTCCATCCCATCCACGGCAGTGGTTACAATGCAGTACTGCAGGCTGCTTCTGCTAACTGCCGGCTGCCTGCAATTTGGCAGTTCAAATCTCACCAAGCTGAAGGTTGACTCAGCCTTCCATCCTTCCGAGGTGGGTAAAATGAGGACCCAGATTGTGTGTGTGTGGGGGGGGGCAATATGCTGACTCTGTAAACCGCTTAGAGAGGGCTGTAAAGCACTGTGAAGTGGCATATAAGTCTAAGTCTATTTTGTCAACTGGATACCACCAGATCCAATCCAGACAAAAAGAAGAAGGCCAAAGTAAACCTGGCACCAACATTTCAGGAAGATCTGAAAAACCTCAGCCTTAAATGGAAGGATGCAGACTGTAGGTTTGGACCAAAAATAGTGGAGTATGCTTGTAGCCCAATGTCCTTGGCATAGGAAGTTCTTCAAGCCTTACAGATCACCATCTGAACGTCAGGGGAGTAGGCTGATCTAATGGGCAAGCATTTTGACAGAGAAGACATGCCTCTTGGGATTGCTTTTTTCAGTTCAGAGTTGTTCAGAGCAGACAAGACCAGACTTGTTTAGTTCTCAGCACAGAATTCAGAGCTGCAGAGCCACGCCCAGGCTCCTTCCAGTTTCAGTTTCCAAATAGTCCTCATTGGCTGACCCAGTTGCTGACCTTGTTACCATGTCTTCCCAGTCATGAATATTCTGACAGGCTTCCCCATTGACTTTGCTTGCCAGAAGGTTGTAAAAGGCAATCACATGACTCTGGGACACTGCAACCATCATAAATATCAATTGCACAGTGTCTGAATTTTAATCATGTGACTATGGGGATGCTGCAACAGTCATAAGTACGAAAAACGTACTTATGACTGTCGCTTTTTTCAGTCCCTGTGGTAACTGTGAACGGTCACTAAACAAAGTGTTGTAAGTCGAGATCTAGTTGTAGTCTATATGGGAAGTGATCAAAACTTGAGTGTCTTTGAGCAAGGCTCAAGTACAAGCAAAACTTCAAGAGAGGAACATGAATGGCTTCCTGCGTGCTTCTTCTTTTTTTCTTTATATTGCTACGATGATTGCTTAAATGCTGTTGGAAGCCCACTTGAGCCTTGGTGAAAAGCAACATAAATATAGAAAGAGGGGAGTTACCATCATAAGATGCTGGGAAAGAAGGAAAAGCTGGCTTAAGAAGGTGGAATGTAAGGTTCCAAATGGCTTGTTTCTATTTGGAAGGGCAGCTCAGGCCCGGACACTCTCGGAGAAGAGATCTTCCAACCTCTTGAAGGAGATTTGTCAAAGGCCGTTCTTGCCAATTAACTGCCACTTTTAGGCTTATCAGTCATCAAGGTCTGAGCCTCGTTCTGGTTCATTGCAGCTCAGCAAAAAAAAGTCTTTGATCAGATCCTCTGAATGCGCCAGGAAGGTCATTTCAAGAAAAAAAGCTGGATAGAACCCATTCATGGAGCATAATGGCATTCCAACACAATAGCTGCAGAGAAAAGGACACGGTTGCATCTTTAAAAAAAAATAATAAAAAAAAACCGTTTAAAAGAAATTCTGAGCTTTTTGTGCGTGCTTGTGGGTGTGAGAGGGTGTGCAGAAGCACACAAAGAGAAAGAGATTCAAATAGAAGAGGTTTGTCTGATGATTTATGAAGAGAGTGGTCTCCAAAGACTGGGGGGGGAGGGAAAGTCCATTTAAAAATAGCTGAATGGCCACATGATGCCAATCGCCATCCATAGCCCACAAGGATTGAGGCAGCGGTTAAATTGCATGAAATAAAAATATTGGCGTTAAATATATCGCTAGCGTAAGTCGGGAATACTTATAGGGGATGATTTACACAATAAGGGAAAAAATGCTCAAATATTGAGAAAGCTGCTGTATGCATATTGATCTGATTAAACTGTGTGTCTGCGTGTAGGGGGATGAACCTGACTATTTTATTTGCTCTAACTCAGGGGTGGGTTCTAAATTTTTTTACTACTGGTTCTGTGGGCATGGCTTATTTTGTGGGCATGGCTTGATGGTCATGTGACAAGTCTTTAGGATTTAGCAGAGGTACTGGTCTACCAGGCTTTTAACTGCTTGCAGAGCTGTACCGGTCTACCCATTTATTTTTGCAGGCACTGGTCTACTCATGTATTTTTGCAGGCACTGGTCTACTCATGTATTTTTGCAGGCACTGGTCTACCCATTTATTTTTGCAGGCACCGGTCTACTCATTTGTTTTCTTTTAACAGTGATCAGCTGTAGGGCGGCCCTTTGAAGCCCCGCGGCAAGAGTTTAAACAGTTTTTTACCCTCTAGCCAATCAGCTGGGACTCAGGAGGCAACAATAGATTGGGGGTGGGGCCAAATAAAAGGTAAGAATAACGCGTGGGGAGCAGTGGGCGGGGGGGAAGAACCGGTTCGGTGATGTCATATTGTCACCGCTACCGGCTCGGTGGAACTGGGAGGAACCGGGAGGAACTACCACTGCTCTAACTTCACACTTTTTCAGTTTCTGAGCACAACTCAGCTCTCCACCCAATTTTTGATTTCAAGGCTGCATGAAATTCAAAGGCGCTTTGTCCAGCTGTTTTCACAACTCCTCTGCAGTTGTAAATACAGATAATAATAATAATAATAACAACAACAACAACAACAACAGAACAACAGAGTTGGAAGGGGCCTTGGCGGTCTTCTGGTTCAACCTCCTGCTCAAGCAGGAAACCCTATACCAGTTTACTCTCATGAACCTAGTTTTGCATCTAATATTATCCTCAGGTCACTGTACATAATTCTGCATGCATTCTTCAATCACTATTGGGCAACTCTGTATCAACATTCAAAGAGCAACAGTGCCAAAGGGTAACTGGATTCCATTTTTTTGCATTTGGGTTCTGGTTGACATATTAGTTTGAGAAATGCAAACTAGAGAGTTTCCTATTAAAATATGAGAACCAAAAGGGGCTTTGTATTAAATATCAATAACACCTATTTCATGCAAACTTTTCACTGCATACCGCTTTCATTACAGATGGAATGAGCTCTCTCAAATCCATTTCAGATGGACGTAGATGAACCTTCTTTATTTCTGAGAAGGAAGATTCTGCAATCTCTTAGACCTTGATGCTTTGGAACCAAAGCAATGCATAATGAAAACAAAAGATTAGAGTGGAGTGGAGTGGAGTGGAGTGGAATGAATAGGATAGAATAGAATAGAATAGAATAGAATAGAATAGAATAGAATAGAATAGAATAGAATAGAATAGAATAGAATAGAATAGAATAGAATAGAATGAGGGAGAGGGAGAGGGAGAGGGAGAGGGAGGGGAAGGGGAAGGGGAAGGGGAAGGGAAGGGAAGGGAAGGGAAGGGAAGAGAAGAGAAGAGAAGAGAAGAGAAGAGAAGAGAAGAAAAGAGAAGAGAAGAGGAAGAGGAAGAGGAAGAGGAAGAGGAAGAGGACTGGAGTGGAGTAGAGTGGAATGGAGTGGGATAGGATAGGATAGGATAGGATAGGATAGGATAGGATAGGATAGGATAGGACAGGACAGGACAGGACAGGACAGGACAGGACAGGACAGGATAGGATCGGCACGCGTGCAAGCGAAGCGAGAGAAGAGAAGAGAAGTGCATGAAGAGAACTGGTGGTAACACCAGTTGGAACCCACCACTGATCCAATTCCATTCAATTCAATGGAAAAGAAATGGTTTGTATTTTTCCCCTCAAGGAGAATTTGAACAGGGATCTGTTTCCCACCTTCATTTCAATATGAGATGGGAAAGTGATTGAAAGCTAATGCTTTCACTTTTACTGTCTGACCCTCACTGAAAGCATACACACGTCTGTTAGAAAATGAATCACAAAGGTTGTTGCTTCTCTTGGGCTGCCCTCACACCCTTCCTTGACTTCTCTCACATTCCAGTTAAAAACCAAGGAAGGACGTTATAACTTACATTATACGAAGCCAGAGTGCTGAAGTGCATTGGAGAATTAGGGAAAGGAAGTTTTAAAAAATTCAGCAATACTAGCACTCTAGTTAGATTAGAGAGCCATTTCCTGCCAGAATAGATTGCATAAAGCAATTCCTTTTGAAAGAGGTAATCTAAGTTTTTTAAAAGGTGCTTGAATTCAAGATGGAGGTTTTCTGGTTCTTTCAGGAAGCCTGAACAGGAAAAAAAAAAAAAAAAGGTATTTCAAACTCAAATGTTTGGCTGTCTCCAGTTAGAAATCCTTCCGGAATGATCAGAACACTCATTTCAAATTTGAAATGAACGTTTTGGGCTTGAACTATTTCAGATTTGAAACATTTATGTACTTCAATCTGCCACATAATAAGGAGGGAGAGAAAGGGGAGAACGAGAAAATGCAAGTTCTTCTTTTGGGGAAAAAAAAAAACTTTTGCAAAACAAGCCACCTTTTAGCTTCCCTGGTTTGGTAGAAAAGAGTAGCAAAGCTTTTATGAGAAACTTTCACTCCCCAAAGGATAATAGGCAGGAAACACAGTACATCTTCACACACACATACACACACTCTTATACACAAAGATTTCATTTTTCTGCTAATGAGAGACGGAGGTCATGAGCTAAAGTGTTCTTTAAATTTGAAGCATGGAAGAAACCACAGTGAACGGAGGGAGGAGGGAAGCCTTCAAAAACTACAGTGAGAACGCAAAGGATGGGCTCCCGAGGAGTTAAAAGAATCTTCTATAACTTGACCCCCTTCATTAGAACTGTTTAAAATGTACCCGGGGTGTTATTTAAATGCCTTGGTTACAGTTGTGCATATACACACATGTGGGAAAAAAGACGCATATACGCCAGATTTTAAATTTGACCGCTTTCCAAATTTAGAGTAGGTGAACCTCTACTGATGCTCAACCCTCACTACCTTCTCCAGTGGAATTTCTACCTGCTTTCCTCCCAAACATGGGGGCTGGGCTGGTATGTTTAGAAAATAGGGAATCCAGATGTTGTCTCTCCTCCCTGATTCTATGGATGAAAGATTCAGTCTTGAATTGATTTGATTTGATTTATTAGATTTCTATACCGCCCTTCTCCCGAAGGACTCAGGGCGGTGTACAGCCATATTAAAACACATATAAATATACAAAATTTAAAACAATTTAAAATTGAATATATAAAAATTTGGCCCATAGATTAAAACACACATACACCCATTCTAAAATTCGTATTAGGCCAGGCTGGCTTGTTGGAACAAGAGGGTCTTCAAAGTGTGGCGAAAGATACGCAGGTCGGGGATGAGACGAATCTCAAGGGGCAGCTCATTCCAGAGGGCTGGTGCCCCCACAGAGAAGGCTCTCCCCCTGGGTGTTGCCAGTCGGCATTGTCTGGCCGACGGCACCCTGAGGAGCCCCTCTCTGTGGGAGCGTATTGGCCGGTGGGAGGCTGTTGCTGGCAGCAGGCGGTCTCGTATATACCCCGGTCCTAAGCCATGTCTTATTCAAGGAACTCAGGTTTCTACAGGTAGTCCTCAACTTACGACACAATTGAGCCCAAAATTTCTGTTGCTAAGTGAGACAGTTGTTCAGTAAATTTTGACCCCCAAATCTGACCTTTCTCCTCACAGTTGTTAAGTGAATCATTGCGGTTCAGGGGTGGGATTCAGCCGGTTTGGACCAGTTCGGGAGAACTGGTAGTTCCGATGATCAACTGGCCCCACCCACCCACCCCCGCCCTAACCTGTCCTATATTTCCTTCTTTCTGGCTCAGCTGATTCGCGTGGCACAACTGATTTCCGCACCTCTGCTGTTCTACTTACTGGGCCTGGCTTAGAAGGTAAGCAGCTGAGCTTCAAATTGTTGTATTTTGAACGTTGCGCACAAGTGCATTAGGTGCACGAAGCACGCACTTGTTAAACCGGTTGCAGCCCACCACTTTTGCCGTTTTAGGTTAGTGACATGGTTGTTCTGAGTTTTCCTCATGGACTCAGTTTATTTGGGGTCAGCAATGGTGCATTAGGCAGGACATGAGGCAGGATTTATTAGGGAATGAAGAATAGGGACCTTTTTTGTATGTGAAAGGGCAGCCAAAAGAATTATTATCCATTTGATCTGTAGCCAGGAAGTGCTGATCCCTGGTGTTAGTCAGCATTTTTCAGATGGATAAAAGGAACTTATCTTTAGAGCAATCTGGCCAAATTGTCCAGCATTGTTTTGTCTACAAAAATTATAAAATATTGTATTTCACTCAAAGACTTTGCATGGTTTGGTGGTCTTAAAAACTTGGCAAAATAAAATTATTAGCGCAATTCAATAGAAACTACCAACTATTTCGTCCCTCTTTTCCATTTAAATCCCATTTTAAACATGCAACATCTGTTTTTAAGATTTTTATTTGAAGATGTAAACTGTTGCTATTCATGAAGGGTCAGTTATCTAAAACAGTGTTTCTCAACCTGGGAAAGAATTCTGGGAGTTGATGTCCATACGTCTTAAATTTGCCAGGTTGCGAAACACTGGTCTAACATATTCAGTCAATCAATCAATCAATCAATCAATCAATCAATATGGCTGGTCAGTGTATCACATTAAAATATGCATTTTTGCCTTCAACATTATTTATTTACTTAATTTCTAATAACTTCTAATAACTTATGCTCATTAATGAAATAGAACAGTACAAAAATTAAAAGAATATACTTAAAGCATTCATTTTTTTAACAAAGTCCCAGAGTAGTTGTAGAAAGCAAAATTAAAAACAAAAAAATGATTCTAAATATCATTCTTATCTATCTTCTAAACAAATGGATCTCATAAATATTTAAAATAAATACATCAAGGGAACAAAGGACAAGCTGGAGGATAAACTTTTATCCAAAGCATACCCACTATCTACTGTATTCTGCTTCAGTCCTTCGAAATAAGTCTCTTCTTTTTCCCCTCAAATGGAACCTTCCTTTCTTCCATTTGCACACACAACAATTAGCATCTAAAACTCCAACCTGCAACTATGCATATGGTAGCCTCAACACTCTGTGATAGCCTTGCATTAACTGGAATTTGGCTCACATTAAATGCAATCTGGTATCAATGTATAGTTCACATAAATTGAACATTACAATATTCGAACTCACACTATTGTGACTTAGCTGTATTTGTATTTTGAGAGAAAATCCCACTTGTATCAAAGGAAGTCTACCACAAACTGTGGAATTACAAAGCCTGCAAGACCGGATTGAAGAACTAAATTTGAGCTTTAGATGTTGGGGGTCTCACTTTGTATACAACTCCATATGGCAATGACCAAGTTTCAAACTGACCCTCAGCCAAATCAGAAATGTTTCTGAATTTGCATCCTTAGGTCTCATGGAAACATCATAACTCCTTTCATTATATCTAAATATCTGTATATTCGGATACAAAGCTGAAGCCATCCATGATGTGGCATTAATGAGACAAAATCAATATCCAAAGACTGGGATACAGGAACTCCTTGACTTACGACCAGTGGTAGGATTCAGCCGGTTTGATCCTTTCGGGTGAAATGGTAGTGGCGACTGCGGGACGCTCCGCCCACCCACCCGGACGTAATGCACGAGCAATGCACAAGCGTGGAATGCCGTGCACATGTGCAAAGGAGGCACGCACTCACATTTGCCAACCAGTATGGAAGATAAGTGAATCCTACCTCTGCTTACGACTACAATTGAGACAAGAATTTCTGTTGCAAAGCAAGGTGGTGTTCTGCCCCAGCTACGGAACCCAAGAAATGTAGCACACACAAAACTCCAAACAACTCAGTTTACTACAAACACAGTCTTTTTCAAATGCAGGCTATTACTAAAAATGTCCTTAACAGCCTGCCAGGAATTTCACAGATTAGATAAAGGCTTACAAGAGTTGGCAATTAGCCCAGAAACCAGGTTTGCAAAGAAAACTCACACTCAGCGAACGAACGGACGAACACACGTTGTTTCCTGCAACTTGTGCAAGCGGTGTGCAAACTTAAATAGGCTAAGGGAGTGGCCAATTAGCCCCAAGCCTTACTCTCGAGGAGACCTCCTCCTGAGTAACCACTCCTGCCTTTTGGCAGCTCTGCGTGCTCGTGCATTGAGAAGAGGCTCCTCCACTTCACTCTCTTCATTTGAAGGAGGTTCTGAAGGCCCTGGCTGAATCTCTGCCTCTGGCACCACATCTTTTTCAGCCTCCTCGCTGTCCGACTTGAGCCCCGGCTGCACAGGCTGCTGGTGCGACACCACACCAGCCTCCTTGTCGTCAGGATCAGCCACAATCCGCGCAGGCCGCTAGCGGGCCACAACAGGTGGTTGTTCAGTGACTTGCACCCATTTTTCCAAACTTTGGTTGTTGAGTGAACCACTGCAGTTACAGTAAGTGAATGACACATGTCTGACTTTTCCCACCCATTGATTTTTCTTATCGGAAGACAGCTGGGAAGATCACAATGACAAGTACATCACCCTGGGACATTGTAAATTGTGAATACATGTCAGTGGCCAAGTGCCTGAATGTTGACCATGGGGATGCTCCAAGGAACATACTGTAGATGTGAGAACTGGTCATAAGTCACTTTTTTCAGTACTATTGTAATTTCGAATGCTTTTTAAATAAATGGTCGTAAGTTGAGGACTACAAATAGACATTTCTTCTTAAAATAAGCTTTAAACATGCTGCTGTTGCTTTTTTCCACTGGCCCAAATTAAAACAGACTTTAGGTTGAAACCATTTGTATTTCTATTTCTGTTAAGAAAGAGGCTGCTTGATGCCATTTACAATAAGTGGACATTAATTAATGTTAAATTACAATGGAATTCCTGTTGAATTGGATATGACATCTACATTAATAGTCAGTGAGTTTATTCTGATTAATGTTATCACAGCCGTTAAGTGCTGGGATTTATAATCATTTGCCAGGACTGCTAACTGAAAGCTCTTTAGTCAGATTTTTCATGAAGGGAAACAAGCATAAAATGTAATGAAAGTCTACCATTAATTTAAATAAATATTTTGTAACATATGCATACTGAGCACCCTCATGCAGGACCTTGGGCTGAAGAGAGTCTAGGCTGATGCTTCAGGAAAAGAAGGGGAAAAAAAGTGGAAATCCCCTCTATTCTTGGGTTTACATATTTGCTAAAGAAACGGGAATATAATCTTTGGAAATTGCATAGTAAAATTAAGACTGGGGAGATGTAAATTTGAGCTTAAAGTCAAATATTGCTTAACGCATTGTAAGCTGCCCTGAGTCTCCGGAGAAAGGCGGCATATAAATCAACCCCCCCCCAAAAAATTAAAGTATTGGGACTTGTGTTTATGGTCATTCTATAACAGGGGTGTCAAACTCAAGGCCCGTGGGCTAGATGCGGCTCACGGGGTGCTGAGATCTGGCCCACAGGGCCATCTTGGAAACAGCAAAGGACCAGCCAGCGGTACCTCTGCCAGCGAAAATGGAGTTCGTGTGGCCCTCCCAAGCGCCGTTTTCACTGGCAGAGGGTTGCAAGAGGCTATCGCAGCCTAAAACAGAGCTCACAATGGCCACTCGCGGCCCTCCTAACTTCTATTTTCACTGGCAAAGGATTGCAGGAGGCCGTCGCAGCTGGAAATGGACTTCGGGAGCCCTCTGGCAGAGTGCTCAGGCCACCACAGGTGCCCCCAACATGAATGACATCTAGATGGCCATGCCCACTCTGGCCATGCCCCTTGCCCCGCTGAGGTCAAACACAACCCTCAATGAAATCGAGTTTGACACCCCTGTTCTATAACAATTATTTCCACCCCTGTATTTGTCTGCCCTTATCTTCCTATTAAGATAGTCCTCAATTTAGGACCACAATTTGGGTCCCTTCCATTTCTAATCTGGGCGGTGATTAAGTGGCTCATGCCTGATTTTATGACCTTTTTACCATGGCAATTTAGCAAATCACAAAGCCATTAAATGAATCCAGTTTCCCCTCTTCAGATTTTACTTAGTCAGTTGCTGACTGGGAAGGTTGAAGTTGATGATCATGTGACCTCAATACACTGCAACTGTCATAAATACATGCAAGTACCCCAATTTTGACCATTTGGCCATGGGGACTCTGTGATGGGGGTAAGTGCGAGGATAGGTCATAAAATCAGTTTTTCAGTGCTGGCATAATTTTGAATGGTAGCTAAATGAATGGTCGGAAATTGAGAACTACCTGTACGACCCTGGTCAATCCTTACATCTATCTGAGTTGAGTTTTCTTTTTGGTCATCATTCCAAGATTGCCATCTCGGTTAAAGAATTTTGACCGGTAGGATCCAGAAAGAGAGCTTTCTCTGCCATTGCCCTGTCCTTCCAGAACTTGGGGGTGCTCCAACACTGGAAGTTTTTAAGAAGAGACTGGACAACCATTTGCCTGAAATGGTATAAGGTTTCCTGCCGCAGTAGAGGGTTGGACAAGAAGACCTCCAAGGTCCCTTCCACCTCTGTTATTCTATTATTCTATTAGGTGGGCCCTCACTCTTCTGGCCTTTCAGGAAAAGTTTTAAGGCCTGCCTCTGCCAATTGGCATGGGGGTCAGTGAGTGATGTGTAACCCCGGGGTTGATGGGTGTTGTGAGGATGTTCTCTTCATCTTGTTAACCTTTTCACTTAATTCTGTAAGGTAAAGGTAAAGGTTCCCCTCACACATATGTGCTAGTCGTTCCCGACTCTAGGGGACGGTGCTCATCTCCATTTCAAAGCCGAAGAGCCAGCGCTGTCCGAAAAAGTCTCTATGGTCATGTGGCCGGCATGATTAAATGCCAAAGGCGCACGAAACGCTGTTACCTTCCCTATTTTTTCTACCTGCATTTTTTACATGCTTTCAAACTGCTAGGTTGGCAGAAGCTGGGACAAGTAACGGGAGCTCACCCCGTTACGCGGCACTAGGGATTCGAACCGCTGAACTGCTGACATTTCGATTGACAAGCTCAGTGTCTTAGCCACTGAGCCACCACATCCCAGTTAATTCTGTAAACCTACCTTTAAAATGTTGTTTTAACTTTGTTCTTATTTATGTTTTTATATCATGATCCACTTTTATTATTAAGCTCTCCAGGAATGTGGCGGATAAGGAAATAAATAATTGCCCAGGAATGTGATGTGAATAAATACTGTACATATATAAAATACTTTTATTTATATTGTCAGTATGTGATTCAAACTGCCCCACAGCTGAATAGAAAACCATGAAACTAAGGTTCAACTCAGTTTTTCCTAAAGATTTATGGGGTTCCCATTTCCAAACAACTGAGTCCAGCAACCCAACATGATTAATATTTCATTAGGAAATCCAAGGAAACTGTATTCTACAAATGAAAATTTTAGAAAAATCATGTTAATGTCCTGTGGCTGGATTGTTCCAGATAAGCCAACTCCTGTTAAGAAAATGTTTTGAGTTATCCTCTTCCTTGAACATATTCCACAAACACAATTCACAATTCTCTATGCCAGTGCTTTTGAACTTTGGCAAATTCAAAAAGGGTGGACTTCAACTCCCAGAATTCTCTAGCCAACTGAAGTCCATACATCTTAATGTTGCCAAGGTTGAAAAACACTGCTCTGTGCAAAATGCCTGCTAGCCAAAATACTAGCTTGGTAGACTTTCACAACTGGAAATCACCCATCTGGTAGGATTTGAATTGTAAATGAAATGCTCTGCTTATATTTTGTTTGCCACCCAGAGTTTCCTGGATAAGATGCACAGCCATAATAACTGAATGAATGAACAAGCAACCCAAATAATACATCAGGTTTCTGGAAAAGTATCATGGCTCTAGGAAAGAGATGGATGAGAGGAAACCACAGTGGATATCTCCTCCCGGGAGACAGAACTTTACATAGAATTGTGGCTAGCATGAATCAGAATAGAGCTGGAAGGGACTTGTGTAGTCTTCTAGTCCAACCCCGTGCTCAAGCAGGAGACACTATACCAATGGTGGGATTCAGCCGGTTCGGGCCAGTTCAGGCGAATCGGTAATTAAATTTCTGGGTGGCCTGCCCCGCCCCTTCCAGGAGTCCCCACGCACCCCATTTTGGCTCCTAGGTAAGTGCAGGGAGGCATACTAGACCTGTTTTCGCTCCCACAGCGAACAGAGACCTCCTAGGCTTAAAATGGGGTATGGGGTGGCATGTTCCCCCCCCAGGCCTGTTTTTGCTCCCAGGGGGGTGCAGCAGGCTGAGTGCTGCCTGTCACACCCCCTGGCCACACCTACCATGGCCACGCCCACCCATTCGGTCATTAGGGCAGAGAACTGGTCATTATTTGAATCCCACCGTTTCAGGCAGGTGATTGTCCTGTCTTTTCTTAAAAACCTCCAGCAATGAAGTACCCACAACTTCTGAAGGCAAGCTATTCCACTGATTAATTGTTCTCACTGATAGGAAATTTCTTCTTCATCATAAATTGGATCTCTCTGATAATCTTCCATCTGATACTTTTTGTCCTGCCCTTAGGTGCTTTGGAGAATAGGTCAACCTCCTCTTCTCTGTGAAAGCCTTTCAAATATTGGAACACTGCTATCATGCCCACCCTAGACCTTCTCTTCATTAGAGGAGACATTCCAAGTTCCTGCAACCCGTTCTTTGTATGTTTTAACCTCCAGTCCTCTTATCATCTTTGTTGCTCTTCTCTGCACTCTTTCTAGAATCTCCACTGGTTAATTGTATTTGCTGTTAGGAAGTTTCTCCTTAATCCCAGATTGCTTCTCTCCTGGACTAGTTTTCATCCGTGAAAGAAGATGTAGAGTGAGATGTACAGAGAGTGGTAAGGACAGCCGAGAAGATTATAGGAAGCTTGCTTCCTGTTATTCAGCATACTGCCTATAAACACTATATGCTTACAGCTCGAAGCATTGTTAGAAACCCCACACACCCACTTTACAGTCTGTTTCTGTTGCTCTCCTCTGGAAGGAGGTTTTGAAGTATTCCTAGCAGGACTACCAGATTCTGTAACAGCTTTCTTCCCTATGCCATCCGTCTGGTAAACTCTCAAGATTAGTTTTTCTCACCATGTACATGTTGTATGTGTCCAAATTAGACTTTGCTGTTTCTCTCTGTCATATAAGTGGGAATATGCAGAATTTTGTATTTATTTATTCTATCATAGTTATGTAGTGTATATTGGAAGTGGCAACCCTTTGAGAGCTGTATGCAATGAAATTTCATTTTCATGTATGCCGATTAGTGTACATTCAAAGTGACAATAAAGTTCTATTCTATTCTATTCTGTTCTGTTCTGTTCTGTTCTGTTCTATTCTATTCTATATTCCATTCCATATTTTCTATTCTATTCTGTCCTGTCCTGTCCTGTCCTGTCCTGTCCTTTCCTGTCCTGTCCTGTCCTGTCCTGTTCTACTCTACTCTACTCTACTCTACTCTACTCTACTCTACTCAAGATCATGAAAAAAAAAATCATCCAAGAAAATGACTTCCAAAATCTCTTCCCATTAAGGCTTTCAAAATCTCTAAATATGGTTAGGGCTGGGAATTGGGCACTATGACATGCCCAGTATTTCCCAGTACAGGTAGTCCTCGACTTACATGCATTTGGTTAGTGACTGAATTTGCAATGGCATTGAAAAAAGTGATTTATGATCGTTTTTCACACTTATGATCATTGCAGGATCCCCATGATCACGTGGTCAAAATTTGGATGCTTGGCTCATATTTATGATGGTTTGCAGTGTCTTGGGGGTCATGTGATCATTTTTTGTGACCTGAGAAGCAAAGACAATGGGGAAGTCAGATTGACTTAACAACCACTGCAGTGACTCATTTAACAACTACGGCAAGAACGATAAAATGTGGGCAAAACTCACTTAACAAATGTCTCACTTAGCAACAGAAATTTTGGGCTCAATTGTGATCATAAGTACTATCTGTACTCACATGGAGCTACATAACTGATTTTGACTGACAGTGGTTAAATCCAAGTTGACAATTTTTGAATGCCTGATGGTTTCTATAACTCAGTGATTTTGGGGGCAATTCCTTGCATAATTGAGTTATTGTCTCAAATCGAAGGTAGGTGTGAAATAAATTAGTCACCGAGGGACTGCCAAACTATTTATAGGATAACAGATCACACCGAAGTAAGAAGTTAGTTTTTCTGCTTTGTAATTAGGGACTACTTGGATAAGGTAAGAGTGAGTATTTTGATGAACTGGGGAGTAAAAATCACAGAAAAACGAATAGAGTTGGAAGGGATCTTGGATGTCTTCTAGCTCAACCCCCTGCTCAATTTCATATACCATTTTCTGTACCATTTCAGACAAATGGCTGTCCAATCTCTTAGAAACCTCTAATGTTGGAGCACCCACAACTTCTGAAGGCAAGCTGTTCCACTGATTAATTGTTCTCACTGTCAGGAATTTCTCCTTATTTCTAGGTAGGTTTTCTCTTTGATTAGTTTCCATCCATTGCTTCTTGTTCTGTTCTTCAGGTGCTTTGGAGAATAGATTGACCCCACTCTTCTTTGTGATAGCCTCTCAAATATTCTTCTTCTTCTTTTTGTGCCATATCCATCATTGGACACTGGCGATCACGTTGGTGAGCCTATTTTTATCAACAGCTGCACGAAAACGTGATTTTGAAGCCATGATGTTCTTCTTCTGCCTGGACCTCATTTGCCTTCAATCTTTCCCTGGAGGATTAAGTGAAGGATGCCATATTTTTCCGGGTGTTGCATCACATGTCCGAAATGTTCTAACTTTCACTTTTTAATGGTTTTGATGATTTCGAATATTGAAATCCAATTGAAGATATTGGATTTCAACTATTTTCAAATATTGGAAGACTGCTATTATGTCACTCCTAGTTCTTCTCTTTGTTAGACTACACATACCTGGTTTTTGCAACCATTCATCATACTTTTCATAGTGAGCACTAGAAATGAACTGCAGGCAAGCAGCATTTTTCAGCATACAGAATTAAGTTAAGAAGCTTTATTTTCGATTCAGATTGGCTTCATTAATTTACCAGATGTTGTCACAATAAAACTAATTCAGAGTGAAGGATTCACACATAGCTGTAATAGAAGAATGGAATGGAATAATAAAAGCTACACAGAAATACCTGAGCTTGGGATTTATTATGGACCATACAATAATCTTTAAAGTCTCCCAAATAAATTTCACTCTCATGGATAGTATTTCAAAACCACCATAATCTTAATCAGAAATTCTTGGGCTATAAAAAAAGGACTGTAGTATTCTTTTCTAAACCAACATTTTCCTCCCCCCACGCAGGCATAAAGGTTCTCATTTACTCCAGAAATAAAACTGTGTTTGTTACAAATGAACAAAAGGATAGCGTATTATCCCTGACACTTATTCAAATCACTGCAAATGAAGGCAACTCAATTCTATCATAAAATGAGTTTTTCTACTTTCAATGAAGAAGAGGAAAACTTAATGATTCCTCTTTCCAGAGAGGATATTAATGGGAAACTGTTATAGACAAACCAACAATGGGTATTCAGGTAGTCCTTGACCTACAACAGTTCGTTTAGTGACCGCTCGAAGTTACAACAGCAATGAAAAAAATGATGTGATCATTTTCCACACTTATGACCATTGCAGCATCCCCATGTTCAAGTGATTTACATTCAGATGCTTGTCAACTGGCTCATACTTATGACCGTTACAGTGTCCCGGGGTCATGTAATCCCTATTTGTGACCTTCTGACAAGCAAAAGTCAATGGGGAAGCCAGATTCACTGAACAACGGTGTTATTAATTTAACAACTGCAGTGATTCACTTAACAAATGTGGCAAGAAAAATCATACAATGGGGCTAAACTCGCTTAACAAATGTCTCACTTAGCAACATACATTTTGGACTTAATTGTGATTGTAAGTCGAAGACTATCTGTATTCCTCAAAGCAAATTCAACAGATTTCTCATTTAGCAACATTTGGTGGGACTTTGGACAAGGTTCAGAGAAGGGCAACTAAGATGATTAAAGGCTTGGAGACCAAACCATATGAAGAACAGCTGCAGGATTTGGGTTTGGCTAGTCCAAAGAAAAGAGGAATTAGGGGCGACATGATAGCAGTATTCCAATATTTGAGGGGCTGCCACAAAGAAGAACAGGTCAAATTATTCTCCAAAGCACTGGCAGGCAGGACAAGAACCGATGGTTGGAAACTAACCAAAGAGAGAAGCAACATGGAATTAAGGAAAAACTTCCTAACAGTGAGGGCAATTAACTAGTGGAACAGCTTGTCTTCAGAAACCGTGGGAGCTCCATCATTGGAGGTTTTTAAGAAGAGACTGGACAGCCACTTGTCTCAAATTGTATAGGGTCGCCTGCTTGAGCAGTGGGCTGGATTAGAAGACCTCCAAGGCCCCTTCCATCTCATTCTGTTCTATTCTAAACATAAATTTTGGGCTCAATTGTGGTCTTAGCTCCAGAACTACCTGTATTATGATAGCTTAGTGACTAAGTTATGAGAGAAAACAAATTCAAAAAAGACCACCATCACTAAGTATTTTAATATCAGGAGTCAAGAGAAGAAAGAGAAGGAGAAGGAGGAGGAGGAGGAGGAGGAGGAGGAGGAGGAGGAGGAGGAGGAGGAGGAGGAGGAGGAGGAGGAGGGAAGAAGAAGAAGAAGAAGAAGAAGAAGAAGAAGAAGAAGAAGAAGAAGAAGAAGAAGAAGAAGAAGAAGAAGAAGAAGAAGAAGAAGAAGAAGAAACAGGAACATAAAATAAAATTTTAAAAAAACTACAGAATTGGAAGGGATCTTTGAGGTCAACTGGTCAAATCCCTGGTGGATGGAGGGAGTCAGTTATAGCAGGGAGAAGGACACTATTGGAAGGCCTGAAAAACTAGGCTTAAGGGATAGATTGTCATGGAGAAAATCTATCTATGTGGTCTTTAGGAGTTGAAAACAACTTGATGGCACATAATCAATCTATTCTAATCCCTAGCTCATTGCAAAATCCACTGGAGCATCTCTGACAGATTACCACCATTTAGCCTTTGTTCTGAAAACCTCCAACGAAATAGAATTTACCAATTCTGTTGTAGTCATTTCTTCTGCCTGACAGCTCATATCGTCAGAAAACTCTCCCTAAAATATACCCTGTACCCCACAGGTGTCAAACTCAATTTCATTGAGGGCCGCATCAGGGTTGTATTTGACCTTGGGGGACTGGGTGGGTGTGGCCAGGGTAGGCGTGGCCAGCTCAGTATCACTTGTGTTCGGGGTGCCTGTGGAGGTCCGAGCGCTCTGACAGCAAAAACATAACCTTTTCCCTGGCAGAGGCATTGTGGGTTGGTCCTTCACTGGTTCCAGGCTGATCCTACGGCCAGATCTAAGTACCCCGTGGGCCGGATTTAGCCTATGGGCCTTTTGATTGATACGCCTGCTGTCCACACTTCGAGTGTGTTAATTCTGGTCCTGCCTACTGGGGCAATAGAGAATAGATTTACATACATAAATTGCCCTACTTATGCATGTAAATGTTCATTCCAGTGAATGAACATCTATATGGTTGCATCTATATGTTCATTCCCAGTGGCGAAATCCAATTTTTTTCACTACCGGTTCTGTAGGCGTGGGCTTGGTGGGCGTGGGGTGGCTTGGTGAGCGTGGCTTGGTGGGCATGGCAGGGGAAGGATGCTGCAAAATCTCCATTCCCACCCCACTCCTGGGGGAAGAATATTGCAAAACCTCCATTTCCACCCCACTCTGTGGCCAGCCAGAGGTGGTACTTGCCGGTTCTCCGAACTACTCAAAATTTCCGCTACCAGTTCTCCAGAACCTGTCAGAACCTGCTGGATTTCACCCCTGGTTCATTCCCTAAATTGTATCCAACGTATCTGGAAGCAAAACAGAATAACAGAATAACAGAGTTGGAAGAGACCTTGGACCCTCTGCTCAGGCAGGAGACCGTATATCCATTCTAGACAAATGGTTGTCCAATCCCTTCTTAAAAACCTCCAGTGTTGGAGCACCCACAACTTCTGAAGGCAAGTCGTTCAATTGATTCATGGAGCAACCAACATGACATAGTCAGAATAGTCTGTCTTGTAACGAGATAAGGGAAAGACGTTGGGAAATGGGGCCTTAGGGAATGTCAGACAAGAGGCAGCATAGCCCATAGCTGGCTAATGGACAGGGCAAGAAGCTCAGAAAAGATTCTCCCTAGGTTCTCAGGCTGTAAAGGTGACAGTGGGAGATTCTTGCAAGATTCTGTAAATTTAGCTAATTCTAAAATAGAATGAGCTGACGTTCCCTGTCTGGTCTACCTGGTAAGGCTCAGCATCTTGAATGGCATTTTCTGGCTCAGCATCTTGAATGGCATTTTCTGGCTCAGCATCTTGAATGGCATTTTCTTTCTCACTTTGGCCAACAAAGGCTTCAAATCAATTTAGACCTAGGAGGAGAGTTCTGCATCTTTGAGGGAAATCCACCAGCACATTTCTCAGTGCCCTTCTTATTTAAATTTGGCACAGAACTGACCTCTTGAAACTTACAGAGTTTTTACGAGAGTCATCTTGTCCATATCTCAGCCCATGCAAAGAATCTACAGCAAACTTGGAAATAGACATCCAGGTTTTTTTAATTTTTCTTGCGATTTGAGTCTTATCTTCTGGAGAACTTAAAAACTCCTTTTCAAGCAACTATGTGACAACTTCTTAAATATTTGGAAAAAAATAACTACTATAAAGTAATCCTCCAGGAAAAACACTAGGTCTTTATTAGGAATTTGCACAAACTAAGGACGCATATGTTGTCTTCACTTAATAACCACAATTGAGACTGGCAACTCCATAGTGAAGCATCACGGTTGCTAATGTAGGAAGTTAGCATCCACCCCTCTCCTAGAAAAAGGAAATATTCAAGGAAATATTAAAAAGGATGAATATTATACCTCCCTGGATGAGAAATGGAGAAATGTTTTTTCGGCAGGAAGCAGACTCACTCTTAATAGCCCCACCCTCCTCAATAGCCCACAGCAGATGTCCCCACTTAAGAGATAAAGAGACAGCTAGGTCTGTTCGTAGGCAAATGCCCTCACCCAAGAGCCAACAAAGATAGGATTAGCCCTCTACCCATCTAGCAACAGAACTCACCACATGGCACCTGGGAAGATTACATCACCCAGCAAGGCTCAACCAAGCTTGGAACCAGTGGTGGGTTTCATTTTTTTACTACTGGTTCTGTGGGAGTGGCTTGGTGGGCATGGCTTGGTTGGTGTGGCAGGGGAAGGATACTGTGAAATCTCCATTCCCACCTCAATCCAGGAGAAGGTTACTGCAAAATCCCCATTTCCTCCCAATCAGCTGGGACTCGGGAGGCAGAGAATAGATGGGGGCAGGGCCAGTCAGAAGTGGTATTTACCAGTTCTCCGAACTACTCAAAATTTCCACTACCGGTTCTCCAGAACTGGTCAGAACCTGCTGAATACCACCTCTGCTTGGGACTCAGGACAGCCTACAGAGTTGCCCCTGCATGCCCCCATGGAAGTCTGACAGCCAATCAGTATACAAGCTCAAATTCAAAAGGCCAGAGAGGGTATAAAACTCAGGCACTCTTAGCATCTCTTCCCTTTATTTCCTTCACCCAACATCATCAAGGCATGAGATCCTGTCCACCATTAAAAACCACCTTTCCAAGCAGTCTCCATGTTTCCAGTGTCTTTTCCCCCACTTGGAACTGAACCCAGATGGACATTTCTTCCAACATTAAGCAGAAAATCACAGGACTGTCATGGACGTAGGACTTCATTTCTGCTTCCGTCAAGGGAAATATCATGTCACTTACAATTTTACTTCTACGTTAATTCTGTTTATGACAAGCTAGTTGTAAAGTGCCTACAGGTGATCACATGACTGTGGGACACGGCAACAGTCATAAAGGCATGATTTGGTCACAAAGCTGTTTATTTTTTACACTGTCATCACTTAGAATGTTTGCTGAATGAGGCAGTCGGTAAACGAAGTCTACTTGTAATGAAGAGCTTCAGAAATTGTTCTATCATCCTAGTTTATTCAGTCCAAAATGACTTTATAACCAGGTTTACCTAGCATGGGGAAACCAAACTACTTCATGTTTCAACTGTTTCCTCACCTCTCACTCCAAGGTTTACAAATCCATGTTCTGTATGTTGTGGTGATGGATTATTCCACTCAAAAAAGGGTTGGACTAGATGACCCCTGAGGTCTCTTCAAATTGTTCTATCAATGATGCTATAATTTAGCATCATTTATGATTCTCCTCTCTTTGAGGGAGATGGGTGGTTTAGAAATATGAAATATAAATAAGGGGCTGCCAGAAAGAAGAAGGATTCGACTTGTTCTCCAAAACACCTGCAGGCAGGACAAGAAGCAATGAATGGAAACTAATTGGGGAGAGAACCAACTTGGAATTAAAGAGAAATTTCCTGACAGAACAATTAATCCGTGGAACAACTTGCCACCAGAAGTTGTGAATTCTCCAACACTGGAGGCTTTTAAGAAGGTATTGGATAACCATTTGCCTGAAATGGTATAGGGTTTCCTGCTTGAGCAGGGGGTGAGACTAGAAGATCTCCAAGATCCCTTCCAACTCTGTTATTCGGTTATAAATAAATAATTTATAAATAAATCGGTCCTACCCCTGTTCAACCCAGCACCACCACCATTTTTCAGTTTGTTGGCATGTTTAAAAAAGTGAGATTATGTCATAAGTAGGCATAGAAAACACAGTTTTCCCCAAAGCAAACTGCTCTGATTGTTTTCCTCCACATCTCCCAGCCTAGCAAGATGGCCCTTTCCAGCTCAGCTGACTGTGAAAGAAAGCATTTGGCTGCAGATTTACACCATTGGACTTTTTATAACTGCCTCTGGGATCAATCTGTGGCTCAGACCCAGAGAGGTTTTTTTAAAAGATAGATAGATGATAGATAGATAGATAGATAGATAGATAGATAGATAGATAGATAGATAGATAGATATCCTGTTTCCCTGAAAATAAGACCCAACTACAAAATAAGTCCTAGCATAATTTTGCAGGGTGCTTGCAGAATAAGCCCTACCCCCAAAATAAACCCCAATTAAGATTGTCAGCCAGATGGATGCAATTAGTACCGTATTTCCCCAAAACCAAGACCTAACCAGAAAATAAGCCGTAATGCGTCTTTTGGAGCAAAAATTTATATAAGACCTGGTCTTATTTTTGGGGAAACATGATAGATAGATAGATAGATAGATAGATAGATAGATAGATAGATAGATAGATAGATAGATAGATATAGATGATAGACAGACAGACAGACAGACAGACAGACAGATATAGATAGACAGATGATAGATAGATGATAGATAGATAGATAGATAGATAGATAGAGAGAGAGAGAGAGAGAGAGAGACAGAGACAGAGACAGAGACAGAGACAGACAGAGAGAGAGGGGGCGGGACAGGGATAGATATAGAGATAGAGATATGACATTTGTGGATGGCCCACACTAGATTCTCACCGAAATGAAAAAAAATGGAAAGAAAATTAAAATCAAGTAGGTGATGGAAGCTGCTCAGCACCAAGAAAGATGTTACCGTGCAGACTGGTGCCAGACAAAGCCCCATGTTTTGAGACCCAGACAGAGGAAAACTGTATGTACTGTTCCCTCTTTTCTCTCTCTCTCTCTTAAGAGCAGGAGTGTCCAACCTTGGCAACCTGAAGCCTTGTGGACTTCAATTCCCAGAATTCTGGGAGTTGAAGTCCACAGGCCTTCAAGTTACCAAGATGGGACACTCCTGCTCTAGACAGTGAACCTAATTGGACCTCGCTAACCTCTCCTTGTTTTCCCTGTGCTAAAAAAAAAAAAAAAAACCTTCCCCAATATTGTCACCTTTTCACATGCCACACACTGGTGACAGCTCAGGCTGATTCCAAAGGACAGCCGTGGAAGTCAGGAGCAAAGTGACAGGGAACAGAAGGAGCTGCCGATCCAGCCTGGGCGCTGACATTGAGTCTCCTTGGTGAAGGCAGCGAGGGCCTTGGAGATATCCATCAGCCTGCCTGCCTGTCTGCCTGCCTGCAGCACGAGCCGAAGTAGGGAAGTTGCCGGAGAAGCTAGTAAAATTTTAATGCACTCTGTAGTGCGGTCATGTCACACTCACTCATGGCAAATAATCCCCGATGCCTGCAGAGGTAAAATGGAGCTGTAACGTGCTCGCCTCCTAACCCGAGCTGACAGCGATGATGTACGACTACCATTAGCGGAAAATATCACTTCAACTAACCCATGATCCAGCTCTGCTAAGGGTCATATTATCCGTGAGGAACAAATTACATTCCCAAAGTAAATACAAATTTTTAACACAAAATGGGCCCACTCCAAAAAAAAAGAAAAAAGAAAGAAAGAAGAAGAAAAAAGAAGGGAGGGAAGGAAGAAGAAGTGTGGCTCTGAATCAAACATGCGGCTGTGGAGAAAGGGAAGTGTTTGTTACCTATGACAACGAGAGTTGTGGAGTGACAAAAGCGACAGCCAGTGGAATGAATCATCGCCAGAAATCAGGCAAAGTCTGGAGCAGAGCGTTGAGCAACCTCGGAGACCTGGGAGATCCCATTTCTCCTCAAATCGCAGAACCAATTCCGCCTCAGGAGTCTCTTGTGGGTGGTGATTTGCAGAGAGAAGAAAGATTTGGACCGCGTTTCCTCTCCTTTCTTGCTCAAATTCCAGGAAAGTACACGCAAGAGCAATTTGTTGCTAGTCAACACACGAGAAGGAGTCTGGCTCATTAGCTGAACTCATTGTTTGCATGATGAAGTTCTCACACCGAATGGTGGCATCTCTAAGAGCTCATCAGAGGAGACAAGATGCATTAGATTATCCTTTCCACTGTCTTTGGTCATTGAACTAAATCCAACTGATGGAAGTTAAAAAAGGAATGAAGCTTGGATCGGTCTGTCACACTCACCGTTTTGAAGTTGTCCCCCCAATCTGTGGGTACATTTTCTTGCTATGGTTTGAAAGTAGTCTTTTGGTTAGATACTTCACAAAGGAACCTCCCATCTCAACTAAAACAATAGTTGTCCCAAAGATGTTTTTTCAGGAGGCAATTGGACTTCCTTGTTTTTTTTCTTTTCAAGACATTTCATTTCTCATCCAAGAAGCTTCTTCAGTTCTGACAGGATAGTGGGAAATGGAAGGAGTGTGACACTATCCTGTTAGAGCTGAAGAAGCTTCTTGAATGAATGAGAAGCTAAAAGTCTTCAAAAGTAAAAACCAGAAAGTCCAGTCGCCTCTTGAAAAAGCACCTTTGGGACAACCATGACCTGAATGGCTGAGACTCTCTACAGACTTAAAACATTAGTTGCCTTAGTTTAAGAGCTCCTAAGGCTCTGTCTTGTTCTTTAATATCAAATCATTTTGCTAATATGGAAAATATTATTAATTCAAAATCCAGCAGACACATTTTGGAATTATTATTATTATTATTATTATTATTATTATTATTATTATTCTCTTTTATTCATTAAAAATGAAACTCAGTCAACTGGACACTTAAAAATGTGTCACAAAATCCATTGACTGGTGCTAATGGTTGATACGGGTTGCTGCCAGCGTCCTAGGTATCAACCAAGTACCTTCTTAAGATGTACGATGTTCCAAGTAGCACAGTTTTTTTGCAGTTCCACTGGTGTTATTGCAGGAAGCTGCAATTTCTTGAAGTGTTTTGTGAAATTCTTGGACATAGTACCAAGTGCTCCGATGACAATGGGTATCACTGTGACATGTTTCATCCATAGCTGTGTAGTTCCGATGGCCAGGTCGCGATATTTCATGATTTTTCCCAGTTCTTTTTCTTCGACTCTGGCGTCTCCTAGTACCGTGATGTCAATAAATTGTATGTTTCGGTTTTCGACAACTGTGATATCTGGCGTGTTGTGTTCCAAGTGACAATCCGTCTGTATTCGAAAGTTCCTCAAGATCTTCACCTTCTCATTTTCTATAACTTTTTCCACTTTATTTTCCCATGACTTTTTGGATACAGGAAAGTTGTGTTTTTTACATAATGACCAGTGGATTAATTTAGCAACTCGGTTGTGTCTAGCTTTGTAATCAGTTTGTGCGATTTTGCTGCATTCACATATTAAATGTGAAACAGTTTCGACTTTGTTGTTGCAAAGTCGGCAGTTTGGATTGTCGATGGATTTTTGTATCTTTGCTTTCATGGCATTAGTTTGTAGTGTTTGTTCTTGAGCAGTGGGTATTAAACCTTCCGTTTCTTTCTTGATAGTTCCTCTCTTAAGCCATGCCCTTGTAAAGTTGTCATCACATTTTCCTTCAATGTTTTTCAAGTGCTGTCCATGCAAAGCTTTGGTTTTCCATCTATTTAATCTGTCATCCGACTGTTTTTCCTTATATTCTGCCTTTGTTTCTGTTGTTTTTATAATGTTCTCCATTTTCACAGCCTGCAGCAAGTTTTCTGTACTTTGGTTCACATAATCATTCAAACTTCGTTGTTGTTGTTGTTGTTATTGTTATTGTTGTTGTTGTTGTTGTTATTATTATTATTATTATTATTATTATTATTATTATTATTATTATTATTTTCTTTCCTTTAGCTATGCAGCTAGTTTTCCATGGGGTCCTTGGTGTTCTCTGAGCTTGGCGGTTTTCTTGCAGTCGGTTCATTACCAAACTTGGTAACGCCATCCGTGCTGCACTGATGATGTTACCTAGTTTGGTAATGAAACGTCTGCAAGAAAACTCCCAAGCTCAGAGAACACATAGGACCCCATAGTTCAACCCCGAGCTACAAATAATATCTTCTGAGTTATTTTAACAAAACAAAACAAAACCTGTGGGATTTTAGCATCTATGGAGCTTCTCAGTCATCCAGGTCATGGTTGTCCCTAAGGTGCGTTTTCAAGAGGCAACTGGACTTCCTTTGTTTTTTTCCTTGAAGATGTTTCACTTCTCATCCAAGAAGCTTCTTGTGGGATTTTAGCAAAACAAAACAAAACAAAAAATGAGTGTACAGTTCTAGCATTCCAATTTTTTTGTCATGTCACTTAAAACAAAAAGGGTTTGATGGACCATTTGTCTGAAGTGGTGCAGGGTTTACTGCCTAAGCAGGGGGTTGGACTAGAAGACCTCCAAGGTCCCTTCCAACTCTGTTATTCTATTCTATTCTATTCTATTCTATTCTATTCTATTCTATTCTATTCTATTCTATTCTATTCTATTCCAGTCCAGTCCAGTCCAGTCCAGTCCTGTCCTGTCCTGTCCTATTCCATTCCATTCCATTCCATTCCATTCCATTCCATTCCAGTCCATTCCAGTCCAGTCCAGTCCAGTCCAGTCCAGTCCTGTTCTAGCCTAGTCCAGTCCAGTCCAGTCCAGTCCTGTTCTAGCCTAGTCCATTCCAGTCCATTCCAGTCCAGTCCAGTCCAGTCCTGTTCTAGCCTAGTCCATTCCATTCCATTCCATTCCAGTCCAGTCCAGTCCTGTTTTAGCCTAGTCCAGTCCAGTCCAGTCCAGTCCAGTCCAGTCCAGTCCAGTCCTGTCCTGTCCTATTCCATTCCATTCCATTCCATTCCATTCCAGTCCAGTCCAGTCCAGTCCAGTCCTGTCCTGTCCTGTCCTGTCCTATTCCATTCCATTCCATTCCATTCCATTCTAGAGACTTGCCACCTTGCTGGTTCAAGAAAAAAAATACATGGTCAAAAATGAAAACAAGGACATCTCTGCCCTAATACAATTTGGGATACGGTAGCCATTAATGGGACATCGCTCCGTTAGAATTCAAGTTTTTCTACTCTTTCCTTCTTCATAGATAGAGACTTTTCAAGAATCATGCTTGGAAAAGGAATTATTTTCACTTTTAGGCTCAGGCCAAACAGCCTGTCATTTCCTGTCTTATTTTCTCGGGATTTTCCTCACTTTTAATGCTATAAGCTCCTGCCATTTTCAGACAAGGGAAGATATATAAATAAAGAAAAGGCGATAAAGAAAAATCCCAGCGATTACTATCTGTCTGAATGAAAGGAAGTTCCAACTTGTCAGTTAAACAAAGCAACAACACAGCGCTCCTCTTTATACTCTATGTTTTCATCCAGAAGAGACCATTATCACGTCATGCCAGAGTGTTCCCTTCTGCAGGTCACTTGGTTTAAAATGACATGGATAATGCACATGTCAGGAAGCTGACAGCTTCGACTGTCCTTCAGAGATTTAAGAAAAGAGAGAAAAGAAAGGGGGGAAAAAAAAGAAAAAAAACAGCGAAGGAAAGGAAAGACAAATGCCTGTTTCTTATCTGCGGTCCACGCCTCGGGTCTATCTTGGAAGTCAGGCAGAACATGATTTCTCCAGGGAGCACTTTTTTCATTTCCTGATTTTAAAGAAATCAAATAAGCGCCATTTGTCTTCATCTGAATATGCTTGACCCGTTCAAAGGATGGTATGTTGCTTTCCCCCACTTTTCTTTTCTTTTCTTTTCTTTTCTTTCCTTCCCTTTTTTCTTTTTAAGAGAACAAGCAACGTATGCAGAATTGGCAATGAAGGGAAGACTTTTAGTACGCCGCAGAGAGACGCCGGAGCACGAAGGGTTGAAAGCACCTCCTCTAGAGGGAACCGATTCAATTTCAAGAAGGCAACTTATTTTCTTTTTAAAATTTCACTCCTGGTGAAGGGTGGGGAGAAATCAAAAATACCTTGAAATCGAAAGGCTCAAGGGGGTGGGGGCAGTGGTGAAATCCATTTTTTTTTTACTACTGGTTCTGTGGGCGGGGCTTGGTGGGCATGGTGTGGCTTGGTGGGCGTGGCAGGGGAAGGATATTGCAAAATCCCCATTCCCACCCCACTCCAGGGGAAGGATATTGCAAAATCTCCATTCCCACCCCATCTGGGGCCAGCCAGAGGTGGTACTTGCCAGTTCTCCAAACTACTCAAAATTTCCGCTACCGGTTCTCCGAACTGTTCAAAATTTCCACTACCGGTTCTCCAGAACCTGTCAGAACCTGCTGGATTTCACCCCTGGGTGGGAGGGGGTTGAGAAGAACCTGGGACTTCAAGTTGAGTTGTGTGAGCTCCACAATCACCATCTACCGAATGTGGCCAGGGAATCCTTTGATCAATTGCATCCCTTTCTGGACTTGGAGGCGTGGCTGACCATGACTCATGCCTTAGTCAACTTCTGATTGGATTACAGATAGTCCTTGATTTAGAACCATTCACTTAGTGATTGTTCAGAGTTACAACAGTACTAAAAAGGGTGACTTACAACTGGTTCCCCGCATTTAACACTATCACATCATCCCCCCACATTCACATGATCAAAACTCAGGTGCTTGGCAACTGGCATTTGTTTATGATGCTTGAAATATCCCAGGGTCATGTGACCAACATTTGTGAGTTTCCCTGCCAGCTTCCAAAAAGTAAAGTCAATGGGGGAAGGCAGATTTCCTTAACAACCACACAGTTCACTTAACAACTGAACTGATTTGCTGCGATACTTGGTTTTTTCTAACCTTGACTTATATGAACAACTATTGCCTGTGTTATACTGTTCTGCCCCAGCTAAGAACGCAGCACACACAAAGTCTGTACAAACCTTAGTTTACTAAATTAAATCAGTCTTTTTCAAATAAAGGCTGTTAATTAACTTTCTTAACAGCCTACAAGAATCCAAAGAATAAATATTCGTAATCTTACTATGATTGGCAGAAAGCACAGAAGCAGTTTGTAGGAAACTGATAAGAGAACTAAGATCAGGACGTGAAGGAGAGTGAACAAAGTTGTTCCCTGCAAATTGCCTCAGTCAGGGCCGGATTTAGATGAAAAGAGGCCCTAGGCTATTCCACTTATGAGGCCCCTTCACCTATAGTGAAAGTGTAATTTTAATTTTGCTAACAATTTGAATGTAGGCCCCTCTTGATCTTGAGGCTCTAGGCTGAAGCCTAGTTAGCCTATAGGAAAATCCGGCCCTGGCCTCAGTCGTCATCCTTCCTTAAATAGGCTAAGGGAGTGGCCAATTAGCCCCAAGCCTTACTCTCGAGGAGACCTCCTCCTGAGGAGCCACTCCTGCCTTTTGGCAGCTCTGCGCGCCTGTGCATTGAGAAGAGGCTCCTTCTCTTTGTCCCTTTCACTTAAAGGAGCTTCTGGAGGTTCTGAAGGCCCTGGCTGAATCCCTGCCTCTGGCACCACATCTTCTCCAGCCTCCTCACTGTCCGACTCGAGTGCCAGCTGTACAGGTTGCTGGCGCAGCACCACACCAGCCTCCTCGCTGTCGGAATCAGCTACTAGCTGCACAGGCCGCTGACGGGCCACAACATATACCCTATATAACAGCCTTATATAGCCCCCCACCCCTTCCCCGCCACTATCACTCATACAATAATAGGATCACAAAGGTGCAATGAGTGTGTGTTTTTACAGTCCAGTTCTAGTGTGATCACTGCTATCATTTTTTGCACCAGCAGGAGTAAATCACAATTAACCTTGACTTCCATGCCTTGCTGGATTGGCAAGATGTCTATATAAATAAAGAAAACAAACCACGAACTGCTACATCACAGCAATTTACTTCATCGCTGACAAAATTATGGTTCCTAAACTGCAGATGACATAGTCAATACCAACATTATTCCCCAACAAGAAGATCACTAATCATGCTTGTGTTCCAAACAAAAATACTGTCAATGAAAGCTGTGTAGCCTGTTAATTAATTTTGTAGTAATTTAACTGGATCGAGAAAGCAGTTTTAATTTGTGTCATGCCCATTTATATATTAACAATTCCATAGAGCTTTTTTTTCTGGAGTATGGGGGAAGGGGAACACATGCAATTTATATTGTAAGAACTGTATTCATTCGGTGATGTCCAGTGTTTTAACCAAAGAAATACGATGGTGCAGATCCAATGGAATATATTTTGCAGCCAACGAATCAGTGGTGGGATTCAGCCAGTTCGCACCTATTCGGGAGAACCGGTTGTTAACTTTTTAAGCAGTTCAGAGAACCGGGTGTTGGAAGAAATCTTATTTTGTTTTTTTCCACTTTACAGGGCTAATCCTGTAAGGAAGGCAGGAAGGAAACATTCTGGTGTAGTTTCTAGCCTAATCTTTATTGCCCTGCTTACAGAAACTGCCTCTCTGGTTAACCCTTATTACATTGTAACAGCTAAGGTGTTACAACGTGAGTGATGTTGAGTTGGCCACGCCCACACAGTCACATGAAAACTGAGCCACGCCTACCCAGCTGGTCATTAGGGCAAAGAACCGGTTGTTAAATTATTTGAATTCCACCACTGCAATGAATTCATATTTGAAACAGACTCCAGTGTGTTTTGAGAAACAACTCTGCAAGTAAAATAACTTTTTAGGAGAAAATAAAACGTTTACCATCCAATTGTCAAACATCAATATTCTACAATATTCTACAAAGAAAAGTCAATACAGATAGTCCTCGAGTTACAACAGTTCATTTACAGTGACCGTTCGAAGTTACAACGGCACTGAAAAAAATGACTTATAACCGTTTTTCATACATGACCATTACAGCATGCCCATGGTCACGTGATCAAAATTTGGATGCTTGGCAACTGAGTCATATTTATGACTGTTGCAGTGTGTTAGGGTCACGTGATGACCTTTTGCAACCTTCTGAGAAGCCAAGTCAATGGGGAAGCTAGATTCACTTAACAACCGTGTTACTGCAGTGATTCAAATGGGGCAGAATTCACTTAGTAAATGTCTCACTTAGCAACAGAAATGTTGGGCTCAATAATGGTTGTAAGTAGAGGACTACCTGTATTTAAAACAGCAGAATTACCGATTTTGCACAAATAATCAGAATGTTGTCACAGGAGTCAAAGCTAAATAATGAACTACAATAGTGGCCAAAATTGTGAAAACCTTTTGGGAAAAGTGTATTTTTGAGGTTTGATGGCTAATAACATGACTTTTTTTTTTTTTTTTGGAGTTTCAAGATAATCCTATTCCACTGCTGGAATGGCCTGGGAATAGCCCAGACCTTAACCCAATTGAAAATCTATGGAGCCGATTAAAGAAACTTGTTAGTCAGAAGTGACCCAGCAATAAAACCCAGTTAATAGAAGCAATCATTCAATCTTGGTTTCACATTATAACAGCTGCAGAACTCAAAGACTTGGTTCACTCCATGGGAAGACATTGTAAGGCCGTAATTCATGTTAAAGGTTACCCAACTAAGTATTAACTGATACTTGGTGATAATTTTTGTATATCTCATTTTTCCTACATGTTTCAATTTTCTTCTTCATACTGTAACTGCTATTCTAATAGCAAATCCTTCATAAAAGTTATTGCATTACATTCATGATTAAATTATCTTTCCATTGATATATAATTTTATGGTACTACTCCAAAAAAAAAAGTGGTGTTTTTAGCTAGTTTTAGAAAATACACTTTTCCCAAAAAGTGGGAATTTTGGCCACTACTGTATATGCTAAATGCTTCCCAGCGCATAGACACACAAATGCAAAAATATGGCCCCTGTTGATAAAGGACTTGGAAAGACTTCCAGACACTGTACTCTTCTCACACACAAACATACACACCCCTTGTTTAAACAGTTTCCACAATTTTGGCCACTACCGTACATGGTTCTACCATCCAGAAAACAACAAAATATTTTTCAAGTAATTAATAATTGCATAACAAATCCATGTTGTTTTCTAAAGTGGATTAAAATATCTACAACCTCTTGCCATTAGGGATGTTGAAAGTGGATGATCGACGTGACCCAATTATCTACCCTTGGTTTCAAGCAGTGATTCTTAACCTCTGCAACTTTAAAATGTGTGGACTTCAATTCCCAGAATTCTGGCTTGGGAATTCTGGGAGTTGAAGTCCACACATATTAAAGTTGCAGAGACTGAGAACGCTGATTTTAAAAGTAGGTGTTGCAGTTGTACGCATGACTCCATTTTGAGTAACTGTCTAGAATCATAGGACGTTCTATGCCTCAAACAAAGGGGCAAACAGGATATGCCCACTTTAGAGCTATTGAAATCTACTATAGTAAGTGAATTATGGATCCAGTAGATCAGGGATGTCAAACTCAAGGCCCGTGGGCCAGATCCGGCCCACGGGGTGCTTAGATCTGGCCTGCGGGGCCGCCGTGGAAGCAGCAAAGAACCGGCCCGCGGTGCCTTTGCCAGCGAAAACAGAGCTTGGGAGCCCATTTTAGCTGGCAGAACGCTTGGGCCACCACAGACGCCCTCGACACGAGTGATGTCAAGCTGGCCATGCCCGCCCCAGCCCCCCCCCCGAGATCAAACACAACCCTGATGCAGCCCTCAATGAAATTGAGTTTGACACCCCTGCAATAGATCAATAGAGAAGATCTATTGAAATCATCTTTGGTCAAGCATGGACCATGATGGAATTTTCAACTTACAGATTTAGCACACCAAACATTTTACACATCTCAGACTAAACTTCACTAATGAACACGTGAACTAAAAGGAAATATGAGAACCATGAACCATACCAGAAATAGCCATAAAAGGGGGAATAAGACACCAGAAACTGACTTTACCTTCTCTTCTTGATCACTGTCGCTGTCACACTGAAAGAGAAAGGAAGAGATTACCTTCAAAAACAATCCACAGATGTCGAAAGCTTTCTGTGTTAAATGAAAATTCATTTCAAGGGAATAACCTATAGAGGTATAATCTTCCAGAACACATCAAGTTTTTCCGCAGGGTTGAAAATGGCCCACCCGGTGGAGGGCCACAGCATGTCTAACTAATACCAAATACAACCTCAATTACATGGAACAAGTCTGTCCTCCATTCAAGGTCAACATTTTCCCTACGTGTTGGCCAAATTAGCTAGACCAGAAGAAATCTCAGCATCTAACTGACCTTGTCTGGGCATGGAAACTAAGCAGATTCAGGCCCAGTTAGTATTTGGATGGGAGATTATCAGGAAATGCCAGGGCTGCAGATTAGCTTGAAAAGTCAACAAACAACAACACCCTGGAAAAAGGCAATGCCAAATAACATAGCGTTGCAAAGAAAACTGCATAGATGTGTTCATAAAGATCCTGAAGTTGAGTTCAGCCTAAAAGGGGATTGGACCAGGGTGAGATTCTACTGGTTCGGACCGATTTGGGTGAACCGGTAACTCTGACAATCAGCTGGGAGTGAACCGGTTCGTTCCGACAATTAGATGGGCCTGCCTGCCCCTGTGCTTTACTGACCTATATCTTCTCAGCTGATTCATGTGGCAGAGCGGATTGCTGCACCTCAGCTGTGTTACTCCCCAGCAGTAATGTGGAAGTTAAGTTTTTGTAAAACTGTGCACACGCGCACAGCGTGCGTCAGGCACATGCGTGCGCGATCACGGAACCAGTTGTTAAACCGGCAGGATCCCACCACTGGATTGGACTCTACATTTTCTATAGCAGATAGGAGGATAGTTCACTGTCGTAAATTGTAAATCTTTACCGGTAGTTCTCGATTTACGACCACCATTGTTAAGTGAGTTTTGCCCCATTTTACTTTCTTGCCACAGTTGTTAAGTGAATTGCTGCAATTGTTAAAGTTGGTAACACGGTTGTTAAGTGAATTGGGCTTCCCCATTGACTTTGCTTGTCAGAAGGTCGCAAATGGGGATCAGAAGGGACATTGCAATATGAGTCAGTTGGCAAGCACCTGAAGTTTGATCACGTGACTGTAAGTCACGTGATCATGTGCAGACCGTAAGTCTGCAAAGGTCTGTAAGGGTGAAAAATGGTCATAAGTCACTTTTTTTCCCCCAATGCTGTCGTAACTTTGAATGGTCATGAAATGAACTGTTGTATGCTGAGACTACCTGCAATGATTTTAGTATGCATACCAATAAGGCTGCAACAGAGACTGATTACTTATTTTATAATTTCAAAATAATGTCAACTATAAAACACTGCTCAAATTAATATGGTTATGGGATAATTTTAAGATGAGTGACTGATCCATCCATCCATCCATTAATTTCAAAGAACATTATATGAGATGCATACAGTCATGTGGAAAGGAACTTGACAAGTCTTCATAGAATTCCTAAAGAGTTCCCCAAACATTCTTATCAGTGGTGGGTTTCAAAAATTTTTACTACCAGTTCTGTGGGCATGGCTTGGTGGGTGTGGCATGGCTTGGTGGGTGTGGCTTGGTGGGTGTGGCAGGGGAAGGATACTGTAAAATCTCCATTCCCACCCCACTCCAGGGGAAGGATACTGCAAAATCCCCATTTCCTCCCAAATAGCTGGGACTCGGGAGGCAGAGAATAAATGAGGGCGGGGCCAGTCAGAATTTTTACTACCAGTTCTCTAACTACTCAAAATTTCCGCTACCGGTTCTCCAGAACTAGTCAGAACCTGCTGAAACCCACCTCTGATTCTTATCAATCCTGCAGAATCCTCAATACATGATCAGTTATTTTTAAGTGAGAGAAAAAGGAATCACTGTCCTAAAATTCATCCTAAAGTGGAGGATCTTTCCCAGTTTAATGCTGCAAGGACGAGGACAGCAATAGCAATTAGACTTATATACCACTAGTGCTAAGTGCTACACAGAGGATTAAGAAGACATTGGGATTGTCTGAAGTGGTATAGGGTTTCCTGCTTGAGCCAGGGTTGCATCAGAAGTTCTCCAAGGTCCGTTCTGACTCTGTTATTCTGTTATCTACCTACTTCCAGTAATTCCAGGCTGGCCTTTTTTGTATATTACAAGGACATTCTAATTTTTAATTGCTCCATCTGCAGATGAGGCTAGGAAGAGTCGCCAACGCGGAGGCGACCACATCACCAGAGGAGTAGGAGATGGAAGCAGGAGGGAATGCCACGGTCTTTTTGCTTATAAAATTATATTTGGCATTATGAGGTGGTCTTTTTTTATCAGTCCTAATTCCTTTTATTGGCAAGCAATCACTCTGCTTTAACCGGTGGTAAGGCTGTTGAATTTTGATCATGTAATATTGGGACATTTCAGAAGCCATGAAAATATCTTCCTGGGTCTGACGGATATTTCCCTAGACTTTCCAAAGGCAATCCAACTGCTTTAAAATTAAGCTGTGTCTCTTCCTAGAATTCTTTGCCATGACATTAAATCACTGCCTTCTTGTGATGCCAGCTAGTACATGTCGGTGAGTGTGTAAGTCCGTGTTGTGTTCTGAGCTGCACAGCTTTAACTGGGGGAAAGGAGCGAGTGTCTTTTTTTTCCCCCTGCCATCCACCCAACCCATAACTCATTAGATCTCACTGTGAAGCTAATCAACACCATCTGAATTTTCGCATGCGATGTTATCTTGCGCTGCAGTGATGCTGCAGAGAACGCTGGAAGCAATACAATCCCCAGGAACCACCGTTTCTACTGCCAATATATTATGCTTTCCTGCCTTTTCCGACAGTCCAGTTCTAATTTCAAGGTCCACTTAATTCTTCCATCAAATCATTACTGCTATACCCAGCAGCACCTTCTCTCCAGAGCTAAGCATATGGCAAAGGACCGAGGCCGACTGGTTTCCATTATGGAATCAGAGCTGGTGCCAAGCTGATTTTAAAGGGAAATAGGGGAGGGTATTTGTTGGTGTGTGTGTGTGTGTGTGTGTGTGTGTGTGTGTGTGTGTGTGTGAGAGTGAGAGAGAGAGAGAGAGAGAGAGAGAGAGAGAGAGAGAGAGAGAGAGAGAGAGTGTCCCAAATGTGCTTTTGTAAAAGGCAACTGGACTTTCTTTGTTTTTCTTTGAAGACGTTTCGTTTCTCAGCCAAGAAGCTTCTTCAGTTCTGAGAAGTGAAACTTCTTCAAGAAGTTTGAGTGGCGCAGCAAACTAATGCTACTGTTAAAGGTAGTATTTAGCTTCCAGCTGCCTGCAATTACTGCCAGTTCAATTCTCCCCAGGCTCAAGGTTGACTCAGCCTTCCATCCTTTCTAAGGTAGGTAAATTGAGGACCCAGTTTGTGGGGGCAGTAAGCTGACTTTGTATAAAATATGCAAAAGTATGAAGGCTATTGCTTAACGCATTGTAAGCCGCCCTGAGTCTCCGGAGAAGGGCGGCATATAAATCAAAAGAAAAAGAAAAAAGAAAGAAAAAAAGAAAAAATAAATTAAAAAAAAGAAAAACCAAAGAAAGTCCAGTTCAGTGATGGGTTTCCGAACCGGGGCGAACCGGTAGCAACGGCGGGAGGCTCCGCCCACCCGCCCGGATGTCATCACAGCCGTTCTGCACATGCACATGAGCGCCGCACGCGAGCGAAGCAAGTGCCGCACGCTAATAGTTCCAAACCGGTAGCGAAGTTAAGTGAAACCCACTACTGGTCCAGTTGCCTTTTGAAAGAGCACTTTTGGGACAACCATGACCTCGATGACTGAGAATCTCCACAGACAGACAGACAGACAGACAGACAGACAGACAGACAGACGATGTATGCTACCTCTTTTTCCCTTCTGACTGATGGCTTCATGACTTGGCCAAGCCAAGGAATCGCCAAGAAGGTCCAGCCGAGTTACACAGAACTTATGGGGGTGGTGTGTGTGTGTGGGAGAGAACAATTTCCATTTGTATCCCTGGATTCTTGCATTGACCCACACATTTCACCGATTTCACTCTCAGCATGGTTGAGCCATGCTATTTTATAACTTTCTCCTTCAGAGCCGGCTGCCCCAGCGTCTGGCACAGGAAAATAAGGCAAAGGAGCCTTATACACTATAGAAGCTCATACACTATAGAAAAGCAATAAACGCACTCAGCAAACCATCATGCCCAACTTGGCATCTCTGAGAAAGGTCGACAGAAACGCCCATGGCTACGAAAAGACATTCTATTCTGAAAACAAGATGATCTATGTTAAATTTATGGGGTGTCACATTCAGAAGACACAACCTTCTCCCATCACAGGGGCTGACATTCATAGGGGTTTTTTTGTGTGTGTGACAAAGATGGAGAGATGCCAACATCTGTTTTTGGTTAAATTTAATTGATTTTAATTGGGATGTTTTAAATTGCGGTCAAAATATTTAATTATTTTTAAACTGTTTTTAAATTTTGTATGTTCTGTTTTATTCTGGCTGTTCACTGCCCTGAGTCCTGCTGGAGAAGGGCGGTATACAAATTAAAACAAATAAATATATAAAACATAGATTCAAAACAGGAGTAGGCAAAAAAAAGAACCCCCCCCCCAAAAAAAAAAGAAAAAGAAAAACCAAGGCTTAGAGACAAACAGATTCAGGCTGATCCACACCTGTCAGTCATTGGGGGGTGGAAGGAGGAGTAGGTGGAACAGCCTTTTCTGTGTTGTGAAAACTAAATAAAAAAGACCATGTAGATTTTGCCAAAGTAAGTTTAGAATTACATTTAAAATTGTAGCGGAAGCCGAATCAAACGCTTACTTTCCAATTTAACATATTTACCGGACCTGTTGGGAGGAGGACTTTTATTTATTTATTTTTATTTAATCCATTTCTAAAGATGCCAATTCACTGGAATTGGATGGCCATGTACATCTCCTTTGAAAATTTCTACTTATTTCGAGTTTGGGACTTGAAATAAAGAAGAATCCCCCAATTCAGAGGTGGTATTCAGCAGGTTCTGACCAATTCTGGAGAACCGGTAGTGGAAATTTTGAGTGGTCCGGAGAGCTGGTAAATACCACCTCTGACTGGCCCCGCCCCCATCTATTCTCTGCCTCCCGAGTCCCAGCTGATCAGGAGGAAATGGGGATTTTGCAGTATCCTTCCCCTGAAATGGGGAGGGAATGGAGATTTTACAGTATCCTTCCCCTGGAGTGGGGAGGGAATGGAGATTTTACAGTATCCTTCCCTTGCCATGCCCCCATGCCACGCCCACCAAGATACGCCACACCCACCAAGCCACGCCCACAGACCCGGTAGTAAAAAAAATTGAATCCCACCATTGCCCCAATTCTTGAGTTTCTTCTATCTTTAGTTGAAATAATCTCATCCTAGCTGGGCAAGAGCTTATTTTTCTGTCTTGTGAATTTCTGGCCAAAATCTGAGCTGGCTGAACTGGTGGTTAAGTGCATATTTTGCCATATGAACTAAAGCTGGCCTCTCCGAGTGTGAGAAAACTAGCCTCTGAAGCCACATACACTTCAGTGCATCTTGCAAGGCAAAAAAAAAAAGTCCCACTTTCATATTTCAAATCCATTTATTGTTGACATCTGGCATCTTCTCCAGCTGGGAGTATGCTGTTAATGTATCTTTGCCTCCTTCTCTTTCTCGCTCTACAAGAAACGTAAAGAGACTCCAGGGCAAACCCTGGCCAACCTCCTGGAATGCTTTGCTGGGTTGCTAACGATATCCCCCTGCATCTCTTCTCCTAGGACAAGCTGACAGTTTAGGAAGAGGGCAAAAATGAGATTGGAGCAGCACCATCTGATCTCCTCCTTCTGAAAGGAAGAGGGGGAAAAAAATTGTTTCACCGCTGAAAGGAGGGAGAAAATTCCACACGCCAACTTCCTGCATCAACGTAGCAAGGTTGATCATAAAAAGCCTGCCTGGTTGAATCCACTTATTTATTTTCATTTATTATTAAATTTATTCATATAGAGTAGAGTAGAGTAGGGTAGGGTAGGGTAGAGTAGAGTAGAGTAGAGTAGAGTAGAGTAGAGTAGAGTAGAGTAGAGTAGAGTAGAGTAGAGTAGAAGAGAAGAGAAGAGAAGAGAAGAGTTGGAAGGGGCCTTGGAGGTCTTCTAGACCAACCCCCTGCTTAGGCAAGAAGCCCTATACCACTTCAGGCAAATGGTTATCCACAATCTCTTCTTAAAAACTTCCAGTGTTAACAGCCTTTGTCAGCCTGTTCTAAGCTGTTCCGTTGCGGCAGGTGTGAGTCTGGGGCCATGTTTAATAGCAATAGCACTTGGACTTACGTTCCACTCCATAGTGTTTTACAGGCAGTCCTTGAGTTACGACCATAACTGAGCCCAAAATTTGTGTTGCTAAGTAAAACAGAATTAGTCAAATGAACTTCGTTCCATTTTACGATCTTTCTTGCTGAACAGTTGTTCAGCCAATATCTGCAGTTGTTAAGATAGCAACATGGTCGTTCGGTGAATCTGGCTTCCCCGTTGACGTAGAAGCTCACAAAAGGTGATCACATGACCGCGTTTATTTAGGATCCCCATTTGCAATCCCTTCTTCCTTCTTCCTCCCTATTCCCTCCCTCAACGAATCCCGTGGCCTCGTTTTATTTCAATGCAACCTTTATCGTGGCCTAATTCACTGAGCGTGACCTTCTGCGAAGCCTTTGGGATATGGCATTTCTCTTTTGCCTTTTGCTAGGGATCATACAGGAATGCCCTTCTTTGTTGATTAATGGCATTTTCACCGGCTAAAATAGCTCCCAAGGAGTCTGTATATCGGATGATTTTTATAAGTATTATCATAGTCGTCCTTATCACCATCACTGTTCCCAGTCCGAAAGAAAAGAAGCCAAAGGAAGCAGGAGGAACAGGGTGGTTGGAAGTCCAAGACCTAAAGTTAATACTAGAATTCTTATAATGGTCTTATACTTGCTAAGACCTTGCCTAATAGGATACACAATGGGAAAAGAAATTAGGTTAGTAGAATCAAAGGAAGGAACAAATTTGAATGAAAGGCACAAATGCTAAGCAAGAAGTTCCAAAGGTGCTTTTTCAAAAGGCAACTGGACTTCCTTTGATTTTTTTCTTGAAGATGTTTCACTCCTCATCCAAGATGCTTCATACAACCCAACGATTCTATTAAGGTTTAAAAATAATATATTTCCTAGTTTGGTGGGGCTTCCTGGCATGATAGTAACAACAAGAACAACTTCTTCTTCTTCTTCTTCTTCTTCTTCTTCTTCTTCTTCTTCTTCTTCTTCTTCTTCTTCTTCTTCTTCTTCTTCTTCTTCTTCTTCTCCTCCTCCTCCTCCTCCTCCTCCTCCCTCTTTTCTTCTCCTCCTCCTCCTCCTGTTCCATCTTCCTCCTCCTCCTCCTCCTCCTCCTCCTCCTCCTCCTTCTTCTTCTTCTTCTTCTTCTTTTCCTCTTCCTCCTCCTTCTTTTCTTCTTCTTCTCCCCCTGTTCCATCTTCCTCCTTCTCCTCCTCCGCCTCCTCCTCCTCCTCCTCCTCCTCCTTCTTCTTCTTTCTTCTTCCTTCTTTCTTTTTCTTCTCCTCCTCCTCCTGCTCTATCTTCTTCCTTCTCTTCTTTTTCCTTTTCTTCTTCCTCCTCCTCCCCCTTCCCCTCCCCCTCTCACACAAAATGAAGAAAATGACAGCAACTGAGATTAACAACAGAAGTTGTTTGGAGGGAGGCTACAGCCTTGCCATCTAATGACGTCTTTGGAGAAGGAACAGTTAGCCCAGACTGCATTTTAGCATCATCCATTTGCTTTCTAGGAATGGTGCCTTTGTGCTTGGCAGACATTCTGTGAATGCAAAACCTGCCTCTCCCTCCCCCACCCCGATCCATAACAGCCTTCTTCTGAGAATGCCCATAGCATGATTTTAAACATCTAAATGTGCCCTTCAAAGGCCATAGACCTAGCCATTGGCAAATGGCTAATGGCAACATATCAAGCTAAATTTCATATTCATGATGCACCAACTAACAAAAAAATATAAAGCATTAGGAAGCAATGGAATATTTATATTTGCTTCCTATTCCATCTCCAGACCATTATGTGTTCACTACCAAACTAGCAAAATGTCATTTGGGGCTCGTAAGACATGGTTTCATTTTCGCAGACGTATTCGCATTCAAAAGTAATTTTTCATTTTTCTTCCTTGGAGATAGTTCAGCTGCTGCATGATTTTTATTTTTATTTTAATAGCTAGAATAATGTTCTACCTGGTATGCCTTTGAAGCATTATATCATTAGCTGCAGAAGTTACGTCTGTATCGGCATTTTATACAGAATGTGTGGCGAGGGAGTAAACAAAGCCACCAGTGAAGGGAACTCACAAGGGTGTGTATCCGTGTGTATGAGCGTGTCAAAAAAGTCAAGATCATGGTCACAATCTCAGGATCAAAGCTATGTCCCTTTTTACATGCAATGAAGCACGTTTATTAATTTATCAAACTTGTATGCCATCTGTCTCACCAAAGGCGATTCTAGGCATCTTACAGACATTGAATAAAATGCAAAATTAAACACTAAAACAAGAAATAAAGGTCCTAAATCAAAAAATGTAATTAAAATAAAAGTAAGCAGGATGGAAAGGAAGGGAGCAAAGTGCCCACAGAAAGGAGGTGGGGTGTTCTCTACTCCATCAGACACCTCCAACGGGCTGCATCCCTATTAGGGACCTGAGCTAGTTGGCATGGCCATATCTTCAAAGGCCTTTCAAAAGACTAAAAGGGTGGGAGCAGATCTGATCTTGGGAGGGATTAAAAGAAGGGGAGCTTCGATTGCGCAGTTGTGATTGTCATCTTTTTTGGCCATGTCATGTGGGGGAATTCACTGGAGAAAGCAATTATGTTGGGAAGAGTTAGCGATAGAAGGCTGCCAAAGAATACAGCGGCTAGACACCATCAAAGTGACATCAGCCAGAGCACAGAAGAATTCAAAGAAATAGTGCAAGACCAGAAGATGTGGAGAGACCTGGTCCACAGAATTGCCAAGAGTTGAACACAATTCAATGATATCATCATCATCATCATCATCACCACCACCACTATCATCATCATGATTGATTGTCATCTTGCCATTTTTGTTTTCATCCAACAAAAGAAGTTGAATTGAGAAGACCGGTGTACAAAATTGAATATATAATAATCCTGATTTCAGCTCATCGTTCCTGCTATTCCTGAGATTTCAAGTAACGGGGTTTAATTCAAAACAACAACATCATGCCAAGTTGAAGCATGCCTGTACAAAAGAAAGAAGGCTCTGTATCGCAATGAACACCTACAATCTTGCAATTTATCACTCAATGCAAAGCTCAATTGGTCTTCAGCTTGATTTGTCATTCTCTTTGTTTCATGTCTGGGATTTAGTATATTGCGAAAGCCTATGCTATTTACCTAGTTTAATGTACTGTAGGAATCCAGAATGGAAGCTAATTCATTATCCAATTAATGTTTTATGGGAATGCAATCTAAGAGAACAATTCTATCAATTGACTTTTTTTTTAAAAAAAAAAATCACATTAAGAACTTGAAACCCAGTATGGTATCTAGGAAATATGTGGCACTATGACAAGACAATTTTCAATCATGCAAGTTCACTGGGTAACTCTGGTGAAGTGGTGAAGATGCTAGACTAGGAACGGGAAGTGTCAGATTCTAGTCCTCTCCAAGTCACTGGTGGAGTTTGGGCCAACCCAACCTATCACACAAAGTTGTTGTGGAAGAAAAATCAGAAGGGATCACTATGAGGTCTTTGGTGCTCTCTGAGCTTGGTTGTTTTTTTGCAGACATTTCATTACCCAACTAGGTAACCTCATCAGTGCTAGAAGGGAGTGGGCTTTGCTCTTTGTTTATATACTAGTGGGTTGCCTTGTCAGTATAGATGGGCATTTTCTTGTTGGTTCCTTGATTAGGCTGTTGTTTACTACTAGTTGTTTGTTTGAGTTTGTAATTCTTTGATTAGGGTATTTTTTTACTATTTAATTGTTGGTCTAGTGTTAATCCTGATGTTAATCTCTGTTTATCTAGATGCTAGCGAAGAGATAATAAGGAGCTAACAATGTGTCTCCAAGAAAACAACCAAGTTCAGAGAGCACCAAGGACCCCACACTTCAACCCTGAGCTACAAAATATTCTCTTCTATAGGGAGCACTATGAAAACCTTATTAAACTCTAGAGTGAAAGTCAGGAGAGACCAAAAACCAAGGCCAACCACATGGCACACCTGCCATACATCAAAAACATTTTGAAAGCTGTAGAACACAGCTTCCGAGATCTGCAAGTGGGCATCACATACTTCCCAAAGGCTACCCTACAAGGACAAATTATGCATTGTAAAGATTGCTGGGAGCTGGGAGAGACTTCCAATGTAATCTACCGAATCCCCTGCATGGACTGTCCCTGTGACTATGTAGGACAGACATAGAGAGGAAGCTAAGCACCAGATTGCAAGAACATAAGCGAGCGGTCAGATGAGAGACCCAAATTCATTGATAGCCTCATAGAGCAATGAACAAGAACATTCAACTTTGCAGTTACTAAGATTGTTGGACAAGCATGCACAAAAACAGCCAGGAAAGTGATTGAAGCCTGGGAAACGGACCTCTCATCAGTCAACAGGAGTGCTGATTTACCACCAGCTTATCAAGTACTTAGAAGGCGAGGACTGGGTAGCACAAGCAAACAACAGCCAATGACTTAAAAGCCAGTCATCAATAAACCCCAATCAGCATCTAAGAAGCCACATACAACAGGCACCATATAAATACCATACACAAAACAGCACACATTTCTGCTAGAGAAAGGTTTTTTGAAGATGGGCTCCAGCATGAGTCCAAAATCTCGGAAGACAAAATCTCTGGCCCCGATGATCGACCCAGATTGGATCAGGCAGCATTATCGTAGGACACATACTGTATATTCATCTTCATTTGTGAGAGACATCAATAAACAAAAAATAACTCTATATAAGGTAAAGATAAAGGTTTCCCTTGCACATATATGCTAGTCGTTCCTGACTCTAGGGGGCGGTGCTCATCACCATTTCAAAGCCAAAGAGCCAGCGCTGTCCGAAGATGTCTCCATGGTCATGTGGACGGCATGACTAAACGCCAAAGGCGCACGGAACACTGTTACCTTCCCACCAAAGGTGGTCCCTATTTTTCTATTTGCATTTTTTACATGCTTTCAAACTGCTAGGTTGGCAGAAGCTGGGACAAGTAACGGGAGCTCACCCCATTACGCGGCATTAGGGATTCGAACCACTGACTCTATGTAGCAGTGATGGCTAACCTTTTTGCCATCACGTGCCAGGAGGAGGGGGTCGTGTGCATGCGTGCCCACACCCATAATTCTATGCACCCCCCATGGATGAGCGCATGACCTCCCCCCGACTCCTGGCACGCGATGGCCCGTTAGGCCCGTTTTTTTCTCTTACCTGACTCCAGAGCCTCTCTATGAGTCTGGGGAGGGCAAAAACAGCCTTCCCCACCCCATACCCTCTGGAGGCCAGAAACAGCCCATTTCCCTCCCCAGACTCATAGAGAGACTCTGGAGCCAGGTGAGAGAGAAAAACGGGCCTTCCCCACCACCACCCAGGCCCTCCGGAGGCAGGAAACAGCCTGTTTCCCTACTTCTGGTGGGCCCAGAAGGCCCAAAAACCAGCTGGCTGGCATGCACATATGCGCTGCAGCTGTGCTCATGTGCCCACTCATATGGCTACGTGTGCCACCTGTGGCACACATGCCATAGGTTCGCTATCAAGGCTATATATCAGGGGTGAAATCCAGCAGGTTCTGAAAGGTTCTGGAGAACCAGTAGTGGAAATTTTGAGCAGTTCAGAGAACCGGCAAATACCACCTCTGGTTGGCCCCAGAGTGGGGAGGGAATGGGGATTTTGCAGTATCCTTCCCCTGTCACCCCTACCAAGACACACCACAGCCACCAAGACATGCCCACAGAACCAGTTGTTAAAAAATTCGGATTTCACCACTGCTCTATATATAATGGTGTAGAAGAAGTCAGAGGTTGCCTTTAAAGTCAAAGCATGTGGTGGGTTAAACTAATGCATAACCCTCCCCCCTGACATTTCTTTTCTCTCTTCCATCCCCACCATGTTGCGATCCATTTAAAAAAAAAAAATCACCCTGAACATTTGCTTCTTTCTTCTCCTCCCGGGAAGCCAATTGCTTTGATTGCAGCGATACAAGACCGCGGAGATGGCTTGCCCTTGCCTGCGAAGCAAATGGAACGTGCTAATAGAACTTATCACATTACCCGATGCAGAAGTGCCATAGCTCATTACTTTAAGATAAAGGGATATCATTGCGGACGGGAAGCAGGATTGACTTTCGAAGGCCCAACTTGATGATGATTTAATCAACTGCTCTCTTTCACTTCTCATCTCCGCGCCTGTCGGTTTCGCAGGTGCGGTTAAATGAGACACTCCGAACGGGAGAAGCAGGGAGAGAGATTGCCGTCATTATTTCTCCCGAAAGGAAGTATGCAAATCCTCGACAGGCAGATTGCGTTCATAATGGGCCCCGTAAAATATAAGGGGCACACTTGACAGGTGAGGGCAAGTTATTTGTACATCTTTAAAAGAAAGCAACTGTCCTCGTTTAAACATTGAGGGCTTAAAAAGGGAAGTGGGCGAGGGAGGAAAAACAGCTAGAAAACACCGTACACTGCAGAGGGGAATGGAGAGGGAGTCTTTGAATGCCATGTTATGATGGAGCCAACTGAAGCATGAGTGTATGGCCTTTCGACAGATCTGCCATGCAGGAGAAGAGCAGGCTGAGCTGGAAGGTGGAGTTAAATGCGTCATCAGTTTGGAGTCATTGCGTTGCCACAGGAGAACCAAGTCCAGCCTCCCATAAATTCTGTTGACCTTTATGTAGTGCCAATGTAACATTTGAACCAGGGGTGGGTTCTACTTACCTTTACTACCGGTTCGCAACGGGACTGTGCACGTGCTTCTGCACATGTGCAGATCACCAATGATGACATCATGGCGGGTGGGTGGAGCTTCCTGCTGGTTTTATTACCGGTTCTATAGAACCAGACCGAACCGGGAGCAACCCACCACTGATTTGAACATTAGTTGACCATATTCTTGTGTGTAGGGAGCAATAATAAACACTTCTCTGCTTTGAAGTCAATGAATACTCCTGGTTATTTGCACCTGACATTACAGTGCTGAAAATGGGGGGGGGGATAATGTAAGAGACACCCTTTTTTCCTGACCTTGAATTGATTCACGTACCATAGAATCATTGAATGTTAGAGGTCAATGTTCTATTGAGATATTATAAAATCATAGGGTTGGAAGCAGGGGTGAAATTCAAAATTTTTCCCTACCCCTACCAGTTCTGTGGGCGTGGCTTGGTGGGCGTGGCAGGGGAAGGATATTGCAAAATCTCCATTCCCTCCTCTCCTGAGGAAAGGATATTACAAAATTTCCATTCCCGCCCCACTCTGGGGCCAGCCAGAGGTGGTATTTGCCGGTTCTCTGAACTACTCAGAATTTCCGCTGCCGGTTCTCCAGAACCTGTTAGAATCTGCGGGATTTCACCCCTGGTTGGAAGGGACCTTGAGCTCTTCTAAACTAATCCCCTGCCCAGGCAGGCCATTCCAGACAAATGGCTGTTCAACTTTGCTTTCAATACCTCCAGAGATGGAGCCAACATTACTCCAGGTCATTCATTTTAACTTCTGACTCAGTGGGAAAACCTGGAGTTTCAAGACTCTTACAAATACACCATGCAAATAAAGCTTCAAAAAATGCCAAGCAACTTGCAAAACAGTTTGTTCCAGTGCTAAACAGTTTTGCTATTGTTTGTTCATTTATTTATTCATTTGATTTAGATACCATACAGCTCTTAAAAGGCTCTGAAAGACTTAAATACATGCAAAAAAACAAAACAAACCCAAACAATAAACAACATGCATGTTGGAAGATTAAAAGAGCCAAACATACCACAAACTAGCCAAAATGAACAAATGTTTGGTGTCCATCCTAATCCCAGATCTGGAAGCAGAGTGACATTTTAATGACCTTTTGAACAGTTGTTGAGTGAGAGCAATATGAATCTCTGGGGGGATTCTGTTCCAAAGGGCAAGGAACCCAACAGAGAAGTGATGCTTGGTCATGGTAGAGGGCACTGTTTAATTTAAAGGACTTGGAATTTACCCAATCTTCTTAATCTCACTAGAAAGTAGAAATTGGAGATAGAAAGTCCCTTAAATAGCTAGATTCTATGTCAGGGGTGTCTAAATTGGCAATTTTATGACTAGTGTGTTGTGGTCCGCCAGCAGCCTGCAGACCTCGCAGAGGAGTCGGAAAGTGAGGAGGCTGGGGAGGTCAATGGCCCAGTCCTAGAGTCAGGAAAAGGCCCAGACGAGGGCTCTGCACTGGAGGCAGAGATGGCCAGGGCCATCTGGGAGCGATACGCAGACTCCGGAGCCTCCAGAGGCGGACAGCAGAGAGGCAGAGGAACAGGAGCCTGTTCCTAGTGCATGCATGCGAAGAGCTGCCAGAAGGCAAGAGCAGCTGAAGCAAAAAGGACGACTCAGAAGTAACGCCAGAAGATGATTGGCCACTCCCAAAAGGCTTAAAAGAACAGCAACGAGCCGTTGGGTTCTTTGTAGAAAAGCAACATTGATTCCAGTGCTTCTTGTCAGTGTCTCTTGAACTTTGTGGGGGTTTTGCCAAGAAAAGACTTTGGCAGGTTGCCAAAGACATCAAAGGTTGGTGATAAGGCCGTAGGACTGGTTATGAAGAATTTATTTTGGACTCAGCTGAGAATGAATTATTTTAATAAAATAAGTTTGTTGAGGACTGAATTGTGTTTGGTAATCACTACGTGGGTCTCGGTCACAACATAGTGGACTTCATGGCTGACTGAGAAATTCTGGGAGCTGAAGTCCACAAGTCTTAAAGTTGCCAAGGCTGGACACCCCTATGCTTTATAGGCAATAATTAGCATCTTGAATTGGACCCAAAGATCAAGGGGTAACCAATGCAGCCCCAGAAACAGGGATGATATACATGAGGATAATGTGACACCCCCACCCCAATGCTTGTGAAATGCAGTATTTCCATCAAGAGTAATGAGTTGAGCAACCATCTGAAGGACCTAGGAAAGGGGACAACTGGCACACCAGGTGAATCTGTATAAAGCCTCCCCCTGGTCACAGGTGCCAACTGCTCCTTGACCAGGTACCACAAATCCAGGTAGACTCCCAGATTGCAAGCCTCTCTTTTAATGGGGAAGTGCAACTCCATCCAAGAACCAAGATGAAATATCATCAGTTCCAAAATGCTACTAAGTCTTGTTCAGACGGAGCCTGAATCTAATTCTCCCCAATAATATGTAAAGAAACTCCAGATGCAAGATCAGAACTTCGACAGCATCAACAGACTGAGTGGACGGATCCAACCAACAGATGACTTTGCCAGAAGTTTCATGTAGACAATGAACAGAAGGGGTGGAAACATCAAGCCAGTGGTGAAATCTGAACCGGCTTGCTACTGGTTTGCTGGCCGCGCATGCGCACTGCGCAACAAGCACACACTGCGCATGCACCTGCTCAGTTCGCACCAAAAGGAGGCTTGGGAAGGTAAGTAGAACAGCGAGGGAGGAGAATCAGCTGTGGCGAACAATCGTGGAAACCATTTTAAAAAACTTTTTTAAAGCATTTTTTACCACCGGTTCGGGCGAATAGGTAGTAAAAAATGCTTTAAAAAAGTAAAAAAAAAAAAAAAAGGCTCGGACAATCTCAGCTGTGCCGCGCGATCATCCAAGCCCTTTTTTTTTTACTTTTTAAAAGCATTTTTTAACTACCTATTCGCCCGAACCGGTAGTAAAAAAAAATGCTTAAAAAGAAAAAAGTTCTGACATTCAGCTGAGTGACACGCAATCATTGGACCTTTTTTTTTTTTTTACTTTTTAAAGCATTTCTAACTACCGGTTCCAGAGAACCGGTAATTAAAAAATGCTTAAAAAGTTAAAAAAAAAAAAAAGTTCCGACGATTGCACGTCACTCAATTGATCGTCGGAACTTTTTTTTACATTTTTTTACTACTGGTTCGGTGAACCAGTAACATTTTTCTACCAGTTCGGGCGAACCGGCCCGAACCGGTAGCATTTCACCCCTGCATCAAGCCCTGAGGAACCCCACTAGGTAGGAATGGGACATTTTTTAAAGGAAAACCTTTTTCTCCTCAATGGTAAAGGGATGCCTACTGCTAAACAAAACTTAAGAATAATTTATATTTATGATTCAGATCCTCCTCATAAGCAGGAGCATCTGAAAATCATCTCTGATGATCCACAATGAGGTTTGGGTGGGGATTAATAGGTTGTATGAACACAGTCAATGAAAGGGCACCAACCTCTTCATTATTCAAGAACTTCTAGATGCTTACCAAAATCCTGCCTTTCTTTCCTATCTATACAGATTTCTAGTAAGAAATTACAGTAGTGGCCAAAATTGTGGAAACCTTTTGGGAAAAGGGTATTTTTGAGGTTTGATGGCTAATAACACCACTTTTTTTTTTTTTTTTTGAGTTTCAAGATAATCCTATTCCACTGCTGGAATGGCCTGGGAATAGCCCACAACTTAACTCAATTGAAAATCTAAGGAGCCAACTAAAGAAACTTGTTAGTCAGAAGCGACCCAGCAATAAAACCCAGTTAATAGAAGCAATCATTCAAATCTTGGTTTCACATTTTAACAGCTGCAGAACTAAAAGACTTGGTTCACTCCATGGGAAGACGTTGTAAGGCCGTAATTCATGCTAAAAGTTACCCAACTAAGTATTAACTGACATGGTGATAATTTTCGTATATCTCGTTTTTTCTATATGTTTCACTTTTCTTCTTTATACTGTAACTGCTATTCTAATAGTTATTGCATTACATTTTTGATTAAATTATCTTTCCATTGATATATAATTTTATGGTACTACTCCAAAAAAAAAAAAAGTGGTCTTATCAGGTAGTTTTAGAAAATACACTTTTCCCAAAAGGTTTCCACAATTTTGGCCACTACTGTACCCAAGAAGCAGTTGCCGGTCTGTTAAAAAAGGACACGAGAGAATGAAAAAAGATATAATTGCCAATCTACAGGAATACTCCAACTCAATGTTCCTATTTAATCCTATCTGGAGGTTGGCTCATCTCATATTCGCTACCCAAGCCTAGATGACCATCACATTGCCACACTTGTTAGAAATAAAAAGTGTAGAAAGTTGAAGTGGTTTCTAACAATAGATCTCTGGGAGGAAGATGTAATTGCCTTGATTTGATGCTTTGAATTATTCTAACAACTTCCCCTAGCAGCGCTAGTAATGGAAGCAGCTCCTATCCAGCTACAGTAGATGAATCAAAAGCCTCTTCTAGCATTTTACAATGACTCATTGGAGGCCCCAGAACTGGCTTTTGTGAATCTGCAAATGGGGAAGACATTTTTGATGATCAAAATTGCGGGAGAAAACCATCCGAGTGATAGTTCAGTCACTTCAAGCACGACGGGAATGGGAAGCTGATGCATCTCATCTGCATCGTTTCCTATGTCACACGCATGTGCTGCTATGCACACAACAGCTGCATAAAATGTGTGGTCTAAAAGCAGAGGGTATGGGGTTGAGCCATTGATGTTAAAAGGAGAAATGGAAAGACAAATGGCAACCAGGCAATCAAAAGAGATTTTGCTCAGGAATGTAACAGGGGCAAATCAGGTTAGTCTTTCTGTATTTTTTTGACCAATACTAGTTCGGTTTAATACACGTTCAAGATCTGCTTTTGAATTCCTTTTCAAAGGAGAGGGATATTTTGGAGAAATGCACATAGATAGAGAACAATGCACACAGGATTTACAAAATGGGCAGAGAAGAAGAGGTGATATTCAGCCGGTTCAGACCGGTTCGAGTGAACCGGTAGCTCCGACGATCAGTTGGCCCTGCCCACCCACCCCCGCTCTATCCTGTCCTTTATTTCCTGCTTTGTGGCTCATCTCAATCGCATGGCACAGCTGATTTCTCTCCCCCCCCTTGCTGTTCTACTTACCATTGCTGACTTGGAAGGTAAGCAGATGAGCTTCTAAATGCTCCATTTTCAGCGCTGTGTGCAAACACCTTAAGCATACACACACGCAAAGCACGCAAAGTGCGCGCTCACCGAACCAGTTGTTAAACCAGCAGCATCCCACCATTGCAGGGAAGATATGAATGCCCTGTTTCTCATTATTCAAACTTTTCTTCAGGAGTTTCTTGCCTCCTTTGCATATTAGGCCTTGATAAAAAAATTCCAAGGAAATCAGGATACAATTAGCTAAAACATATAAAGAACGGTTGTTAGATACTGGGTATGTCTAGTTTAATGAAAAGAAGGACTAGGGGAGACATGATAGCAGTGTTCCAATATCTCAGGGGCTGCCACAAAGAAGAGGGAGTCAAGCTATTCTCCAAAGCACCTGAGGGTAGAACAAGAAGCAATGGGTGGAAACTAATCAAGGAGAGAAGCAACCTAGAACTAAGGAGAAATTTCCTGACAGTTCGAACAATTAATAAGTGGAACAACTTGCCTGCATTCAGAAGTTGTGAATGCTCCAACACTGGAAATTTTTAAGAAGATGTTGGATAACCATTTGTTTGAAGTGGTGTAGAGTTTCCTGCCTGGGCAGGGGCTTTGACTAGAAGACCTCCAAGGTCCCTTCCAACTCTGTTATTCTATTCTATTCTATTCTATTCTATTCTATTCTATTCTATTCTATTCTATTCTATTCATGGAGCATTTGTAGTAAGAGCGTCACTAAAAGTCTTGCCCTTGAGACCCTATTGGAGTTGCTCCTTTCCCTGAAGAAATTTAGAGATTTTATTCCAGCCATCTCCTCTGGCCACACGCTTGGAAGGTCATTTGTGTTGGTCTTAATCTGGATAGACAGTCTTGGATAAATTTGCTGGGGAAAATTAGAGGATAGGCTGCCTTCCTCCACCAATTATAAAGACACAGAACACAGTGCCCACTTCCGTCTGGGAGATCTTACTCATGACTTAGTCACCTCCTGTTGAAATTACATCGGGCTACCAATAAGGCAAGAAAAAATAATATTACTGATTAGACAAAAAACAAAATGCACAAGTACAATATATGTGGTACCTCGCTCAATAGTAGTAACTGTGAGAGGGATCTTGGAGTCCTAGTGGACAACCATTTAAATATGAGCCAGCAATGTGCAGCAGCTGCCAAAAAAGCCAACACAGTTCTAGGCTGCATAAACAGAGGCATAGAATCAAGACCACATGAAGTGTTTATACCACTTTATAATGCCTTGGTCAGGCCACACTTGGAATACTGCATCCAATTATTGGTTGCCACAATATAAAAAAGATGTTGAGACTCTAGGAAGAGTGCAGAGTAGAGCACCAAAATGATTAGGGGACTGGAGGCTAAAACGTATGAAGAACGGTTGCTGGAACTGGGTATGTCTAATCTGATGAAAAGAAGGACTAGGGGAGACATGATAGCAGTGTTCTAATATCTCAGGGGTTGCCACAAAGAAGAGGGAGTCAAACTATTCTTCAAAGCACCTGAGGGCAGGACAAGAAGCAATGGGTGGAAACTAATCAAGGAGAGAAGCAACCTAGAACTAAGAAGAAATTTCCTGACAGTTAGAACAATTAATCAGTGGAACAACTTGCCTCCAGAAGTTGTAAATGGTCCAATACTAGAAGTTTTTAAGAAAGAGGTTGGATACCCTTTAAGAGCCTTCAGAAATTGTAGCTGATCCAGAACGAAGCAGTACATTTGGCATTCAGTTGTATACTCATTGGTTTCCAGTGAGCTTCTGAGGGCAATTCAAGATGCTGGTTGTCACTTATAAATGCCTACATGACATAGAACCAGATTATTTGTAGAACTGTCTGTTTCTAATCATAGAATAGAATAGAATAGAATAGAATAGAATAGAATAGAATAGAATAGAATTTTTCATTGGCCAAGTGTGATTGGACACACAAGGAATTTGCCTTGGTGCATATGCTCTAAGTGTACATAAAAGAAAAGATATGTTCATCAAGAATCATAAGGCACAACACTTAATAATAGTCATAGGGTACAAATGATACAAGCAACAAGATTACAGTCATATAGTCATAAGTGGAAGGAGACGGGTGGTGGGAACGATGAGAAGATTAGTAACTAGTTTGACAGTGTTGAGGGAATTATTTGTTTAGCAGAGTAATGGTGTTCGGGAAAAAACTATCCTTGTGTCTAGTTGTTCTGGTGTGCAGTACTCTATAGCGTCGTTTTGAGGGTAGGAGTTGAAATAGTTTATGTCCAGGATGTGAGGGGTCAGTAAATATTTTCACAGCCCTCTTTTTGACTCGTGCAGTATACTGGTCTTCAATGGAAGGCAGGTTGGAAGCAATTGTTTTTTCTGCAGTTCTAATTATCCTCTGAAGTCTGTGTCTGTCTTGTTGGGTTGCAGAACCATCCCTGCTCACTCCACCAAAACTACCAAAAATGATGTTATTTCCGGTCTCTTCTATCAAGCAATGTCATCTTACTGTCATAGCTTTCCTGTTGCAGCACCTGCCCCGTTGGACAGGATCCTTTCTGGAGATTTGGATGGTCTCTACTTTAATGCTAGCCTAGCATTAAAGACTTGGCTATTTTTCCCAGGCATATGAACCAGAAAGTTGAGAGAGCTCTCCTGGTTGATTGCTTTTATTGTTATTGCTTTTTCTACCCTACGTTGGGAATCATTTTGTGACCTTCGACATTTGTTTTCTGGATTGCTGGTGCAATTATTGTAGATTTTACTTTGTATGCCATTGCTATGACGCGGGCAGCCTTATAAAATGTATCAGTCAATCAATCAACCAATTCCAGGTATGGCATTTGATTAAGCCTTCGGAGAGATGACCTTTCATAAAAATTGGTTTCAAATAGAAAGCAGGATTCTTTTTACCGGATATTTGTGGGTCCACCTAAGCCAGGGGTATATTCTGTGCTTATTTGCACTCTAGGATACTCCACTTTCTGCTCGGTAATGCAATCTGTGTAGGTCAGAGGTGGGGAACTATGGTCCTTTTATGAATTGTGGACTTCAACTCCCAGAATTCCTAAGCCAGCTGCGTATTGAAATTGGCTAGAAGAAAGTGGAGTATCCTAGAGTGGAAATGACCATAGAATATAGCCCTTCTGTCTCATGCAGTCTAGCCTTTGAATGAATACACTCAATAAAAGTCCCAAAGGTTTGTTTGTTTTTTTTAAAGCAACTGGACCCTCTTTGTTTTTCTTTGAAGATGTTTTGCTTCTCATCCAAGAAGCTTCTTCAGTTCTTAGGTGAGAAGCAAAACAGCTTCAAGGAAAAGCAATGGAAGTCCAGCTGTCTTTTGAAAAAGCACCTTTGGGACAGTGGTGAAATCCATTTTTTTTTACTACCAGTTCTGTGGGTGTGGCTTGGTGGGCGTGGCTTAGTGGGTGTGGCAGGGGAAGGATACTGCAAAATCTCCATTCCCACCCCACTCCTGGGGGAAGGATATTGCAAAATCCCCATTCCCTCCCCACTCCTGGGGGAAGGATATTGCAAAATCTCCATTCCCACCCGATTCTGGGGCCAGCCAGAGATGGTTGCCAGTTCTCTGAATTACTCAAAATTTCCGCTACTGGTTCTCCAGAACCTGTCAGAACCTGCTGGATTTCACCCCTGCTTTGGGACAACCATGACCTGGATGACTGAGAATCTCCACAGACACCCAATGAAAGAAGATCCCACCGCTTCCCTGGGTGATTGCTTCAACTACAGGTAATCCTTGATTTACAACAGCTCATTTAATGACCGTTCAAAGACGGCACTGAAAAAAGTGACTTATGGCCATTTTTAACACCGTTGCAGCATCTCCATGGTCATTTGACCAAAATTCAGACACTTTTGCCAGCTGACTCATATTTATGACGGTTGCACTGTCCCGGGATCATGTGATCACCTTTTGCGACCTTCTGACAAGCAAAGTCCATTGGGAAGCCAGATTCACTCAACAACCATGTCACTGCAACTTAACAATTGCAGTGACTCACTTAACAACCATGGCAAGAAAAGTTATAAAGTGGGGCAAAGCTCACTTAACAAAATGTCTCACTTAGCAAGAAAAATTTTGAACTCAGTTGTGGTCGTAAGTCGAGGACTACCTGTATTGAACTGCTCTTTACATTAGGACGTTCTTCCCCCCCCTTTCAACCAGACTTTTATCTGCTGAAAATCAAGTCCACAGACATGGTTGTTGTCTGCTTTGTTTGCTGGAAAATTCACCAAAATGTCTCAGTGCATATTTGGGGAAAGAAAGATACCAAGGAAGAGAGAAAAAGAAAAGCACAGGATGTTAGGACTACTTATGTTTAGGGGAAACACGAACAGGAAAAAAAAAAAAAAAGACCAGTCATTTTATTTCAATCATTGACCAGCAAAAGAAGTTATTATAGTTGCAGGAAAAATAAAATTGCACAGAAACACGCCTTTGCACAATATTGCATGTTGAGGAATCGTGCACGAGATGAAGCTTTTTGGGAAAGAAATGATTTACTGGGGGGAAAAATGGTGTGAAATGATACAGAATCATATGCAGCAGCAGCATTTTTAATGAATTCTCAGGGAAACCACCTATCTCATTTTCAGAATACAGGGCATCCACAGAATATACAAGTAATCTTCAAATTACGACCGTAATGGAACCTTGCCCATTACGCTCATTAGTTGTAAGCATCATAAAAAAGTGTCAGTCATGTGACTGACCTCATTTTATTATGTTTTTTATGTTGGTCATTAATTGAACACCATAGTCATTAAGCAAAGCCATTGTTTCACTATGGTAGAGCTTTGCCAAAAACCAGAAGTGTTACTTTTTGGCAAAACTATCCTAAAACATGACCGTGGGACACTTCAAATGGCCATAAATGGATGCTTTGAACAGCCATAAATGAAGCTGTATTACTGAGTGTCTGCAGTTCGGTCACACATGACTAATGTGTAGCCTGATGTGCAGCCACATGACTATGCGGGAAAGAGAACCCATTGCAACTTCAGATTTGGGCTGTAAATCTCCTTTTTCAGGTAAGTCCAGGGGTGAAATCCAGCAGGTTCTGACAGGTTCTAGAGAACCGGTAGTGGAAATTTTGAATAGTTCAGAAAACCGATAAATACCACCTCTGGCTGGCCCCAGAGTGGGGTGGGAATGGAGATTTTGCAGTATCCTTCCCCTGGAGTAGGGTGGGAATGGAGATTTTGCAAAAAGAGCCTTGGTAGTACAGGGGTTTAAGGCACCCTGTTATTAAGCTGGTTATTAAGACCAGCTGCCTGCAATTACTGCAGGGTTCGAATCTCGCCAAGGCTCAAGGTTGACTCAGCCTTCCATCCTTTCTAAGGTAGGTAAATTGAGGACCCAGTTGTGGGGGCAATAAGCTGACTTTGTATAAATATACAAAAGGATGAAGGCTATTGCTGAGCACATTGTAAGCCGCCCTGAGTCTTCGGAGAAGGGCGGCATATAAATCAAATTAAAAAAAAAAAAATCCTTCCCCTGGAGTGGGCTGGGAATGGAGATTTTGCAGTATCCTTACCCTGCCACATTCACCAAGCCACGCCCACCAAGCCACGCCGAAAGAATTGGTAGTAAAAAAAAGTTGAATTCCACCACTGGGTAGGTCGTAATTAAGCAACCAGTCATAAGTCGAGGGCTAACTGTTATTTTTTAAAAAATCAAAATGGCAACCACAAAGGCAAAATCAAAGGTAAAACTGTCATGGCTAACGTCTTGACTTGTTTTATCTGACCTGCAGACATTCCTACTTATCTGCTTTAAGAGTTCCATGTTTTGGGGTTTGTTTGTTTTTTTAAAAAATACCAAGCTCCTAAGAAGTAATTAGACGTGTGTTCACGCAATGGAATATGTAGAAATATGTCTGCTTGGAAAACGGATTTGCATACCAATTGACCATTTAGTGCTGTTAGATTTACAATAATCCTAGCTTTCTTTGTGGTCATGCAATTTAAATTATACATCATCCCCGGATGATAAAGGCTGCCATAAATAATAAATAACAAAATAGATCACAACAACACAAGTAATGAATTATAAAGCAAGGAAAGTAGTGGGTGGGAAAAATAGGTTTTATAGGATCAGGTCTGACAACTGAGTTGTTTACTCGCATTATTACAGTGGGAATCAGACAAATGAAAATGGACATCTAAAACCCATCCGTTGCATTATATTAAATCACTCTGTCTACACATATTTATATCCAACCCAAATTTATTTAAGATTTGTGATGTGGGAGTATATGGTATGCCTATTCTCTTTTCCTTTCTGGGACTTTAAAAATGCATGCTTTAAAATTTTACTTTGATGTGCATCCACCTTAAGTGTCCATGATCCTATCAATGACCCTGTTCCTGAAAAGATGTACTATCAAAGAACACAATTTTTTTTTATCCCATGCTGTTTCTCTAGATCAAGATGAGCATCCTTTTTTGGTAACTGGGTTAGATATACACTTTTAAAATGCCAAGGGAGTGTTAGAGGTAGTCCTCAAATTATGACCATTTGTTTAACATCCATTCAAACTTACAACAGTGCTGAAAAAAAAGTTACTTATATCCTTGCGGTTATGATCATCATAACGTACCCACAGTCATGTATGAAAATTCAGCCATTTGGCAACCGGTGTGTATCTATAAATATAAAAGTGAAATACCCACTCATGCATCATCATGAAATCTCCAGAACCATAAAGCCTACAAATTTGAAATTTGGCATCTTTGTTCCTCTTGGCTTCTAAGTGCTTGCTAAGAAAGGTTTTATTAGCATGCTTTGATGCTAAGGAATTAGACGTTCTACTCCCCCTCCCCACCTGAAAAGAACTCTGTTCCAACTGCCACTTGGGTGTGGCCAGCGCATGACTCATCCGGCCTGCGGGCTGGAAGTTTAGACATTCTACTCCCCCTCCCCACCTGAAAAACACTCTGATGCTAAGGAGTTAGACTGAGGGAGAGAAGGGGATAAGATAGGAGAGGCCTCTGTGGGGCAAACCTGAGGGAGAGAAGGGAAGAGGAGAGGCCAATGGTAACTACTCAATAATTTTCAAGGTGTAAGTGTCGATTTATCAAATCCGATCACATAGTTTTATAGCGGGGCACAGGTATCCAGCTAGTTTGGGATAGTTACAGCATCCTGGAGTCACATGAGTTCTTATTCTGACCTTCCCAGCCAGCTTATGACCAGCAAAGTCAATGGGGGGGATTCAGATTCCCTTAACAACCATGTGATTCACTTAATGACCACCATAATTCGCTTAACAACTGTGACGTAAAAGATCATAAAACTGGATGCAATTCATGTAATGATGACAGCCCTTAACAGCAAAAGTTTCAATCCCAATTGTGACCATAGCTTGAGGACTACTTGTAAGTGACATGATACCCCCAGATTTCGAAGAATCAATTTAAACATCTGGTTTTTATTTTATTTTTAAATTTTAGTTATTCATATCCCTCCTTTATTATTTTTATAAATAACTCAAGGTAACAAACATATCTAATACTCCTTCCTCCTCCTATTTTCCCCACAACAAAAACCCCTATGAAATGGGTTGGGCTGAAAGAGAGTGACTGGCCCAAAATCACCCAGCTGGCTTAAGCCGAAACAAAAACTTCCTCTTTCATTACAGCTAAAACATATCTCGTAAAAAACATCGCAATAAAATATTTATGCCACCAGACTTGAAACTTTGGGCCTAGACAACTTAGAACTAAGCCGCCTTCGGTCGTACCTAAGCGTAGTACATAAAATCATCTGCTACAATATCCTACCAGCCAATGAATATTTCAGCTTCAACCACAACAATACATGAGCACACAATAGATACAAATTCAACGTAAACTGCTCTAAACTCGATTGCAGAAAATACGACTTCAGCAACAGAGTGGTCAATGCCTGGAATGCATTACCTGACTCTGTGGTTTCTTCCCCAACCCCCAAAACTTTAACCTTAAACTGTCTACTGTTCACCTCACCCCATTCCTAAGAGGTCTGTACCAGCGTGCCTACCATCCCTGTCCTAATTTCCCCATTTATTCATATCCATTTCATGTATTCATAATCATGTTTATACTTATTTCTGTTATCTTATACATGCTTGACAAATAAATAAAATAAAATAAAATAAAATATTGAGAAGAAGCCCTGCCTCCCTGCCTCCTCCCCTTCCTTCCTTCCTTCCTTCCTTCCTTCCTTCCTTCCTTCCTTCCTTCCTTCCTTCCTTCCTTCCTTCCTTCCTCCAAAGTTAGAGTAATTCTTATTCCGAAATTGGAGACAATTTCCTTATTATCTGAAACATTTTAATGTGTCTCTGGCATCCAGTAGCAGTTGAAGGATAATAGTTTCTCCGTGTGATCATCCTTAGGTTTCAAGTTTCCCAAGGACACACACTGATAATCCCAGGTGAGCTCTTAAATCCACACACTGAAGGCTACTTGGGATTTGCAGCAATTTCCGCTCTCTAAACCCCAATCATCCCACAGGAGCAGAAGCTCATGTCAACAGCGCGTCAATAAAACCCAGAACCAGAACTGCATAGAAGTCCCACAAGTGCTTTTCCAAAAGGCAATTGGATTTTCTTTGGAGTTGGTTTTTTTTCTTCTTTGAAGATGCTTCACTTCTCATCCAAGAAGCTTCTTCAATTCTTCTTGGCTGAGAAGTGAAATGTTTTCAAAGAAAGAAAAAAAACCCCAGAAAGTCTAGCTGCCATTTGGAAAAACAACTCTGGGACCATCACGACCTGGATGATTGAGGATCTCCATAGTCCTATAGAACAGGGGTCACCAATCTTTCGGACCTCAGGGACCACTAAATTCATAATTTTAAATCCCATAGACCACTAATATGATCTGCCTAATGACCGGCTGGGTGGCTGTGGCAAGGTGATCATGTGACTGGGTGGGCATGGCCAACTCAATGTCACTCATGTCCAGGGGTGTCTTGCCAGCCTCTACTCGCTACTCCTCGCCTGCCCATCTGGGCTCCTTAGGGCCCCAACAGGAAGCAGTTGCTGGAGCTAAGCAACCACCACGAGAAAGTGTTGGCAAAAGAGCTCAGTTCAAATTGGATCTGACCGAGAAGGAGGCTTAGCAGAAGCATCTTACTGAGGACTACGAGCATAGGCTTTCTAAACAGAGGGAAGACCTGCAGGAGTGCAAGGCCAGGTACTGGTGCCTGAAGGCTCAGCGGACTGAGATGGTCAACCAGTTCCAGGCCATGATGCAGTCCCACTTGAACAAGGCCCTCCAGCTCCTAGCCAACAGCGGCACTTCCCTCCAGCCTTCGCATAAAAGCCCTGCACCAGGAGGCTGAAGCAGACCCCAAGTCAGAATTTCTGCCCCCCTCCAACCCACACAAAAAGACCCCGAAGGGGGAGACTCTCTGCAGCAACGCAAGCATTCATTGTACGTATCTGGCCCAGGGGCCGTAGTTTGAGGACCCCTGATTTAGTGCAATATAAAAAATGCAAATAATTTTTCTGGGAACCACCAAAAATTTCTCATAGACCACCAGTGGTCCACGGACCACCAGTTGGTGACCACTGCTATAGAAGATACCTTGCTGGAAGCCAAAAAGAATGAGCTAAAGCAGCGTTTCTCAACTTTGGCAGCTTGCAGATGTGTGGATTTCAACTCCCAGAATTCCTACGCCAGCATGGCTGGCTGGGGAATTCTGGGAGTTGAAGTCCAAGCATCTTTAAGTGTCTATGGAGATTCTCAGTGGTTGTCCCAAAGGTGCTTTTTTAAAAGACAATTGGACTTTCTGGTTTTTCTTTGAAGACGTCATCCAAGAAGCTTCTTCAGCTCTGACTTCCATTCCTAACTATTTTCCATTCCCCCACCATCCAATCAGAGCTGAAGAAGCTTCTTGGATGAAAATCAAAACATCTTCAAAGAAAAAAACAGAAAGTCTAGTTGCCTCTTGAAAAAGCACCTTTAGGCTAAGCATCTTCAATCTGTCAAGGTTGATAAACACTGATCTAAAAGATCCAATCTGAGTCGGTCACTGAGACCAGATTTTTAGCCTTCCAAGCTTTCAGCCTGCCACATTATCCTGGGACACATATATTTGCCTTCATTCATGAAAAATAAAAGAATTGACCATAGAATAGATAGACATTCCCCCTTCCCTTAAGGAGAAGGCCTTTGTTTCATTTTGTGTTTTTGATGAAGTCGGTTGCCAGCCTTGCCCAGAAGGCATCAATCCGTCTGTATTTTCAGTGTGATATAGACTGAGATTGTCACTTTTCTAAAAAAAAAAAAAAAAAAGCACCAACGATTTGACACATGCCATCCAAAGAAAGGAAGGAGTTAAACCCGGAGCAGGGCTGCCCTCTGAGGGCATCTCGAAGCAAGCTGCCGTCTCCACAGCCAGATATGACAGAGCCAATTTGACAGGCTGCCATCAAGGGCCTTCCTAAGAAGCTGAGCATCCTGATGGCTTCCTGATGAGAACAGCCACATCACAAAATGGTTTTCTTCTCCTGCTGCATTTGCTTCCATCTGCTGCTGGGGCTCGGCACTAGCGGCCGCCTGCCTGTCACAGCATGTATTAAAATTAGCCAGGGAGGAGGGCCTCTGTTGTGCTAATTACATTTTAATCATTGGAAATGTGTTGGCAAATCAAGCTTCGATTGCCATCTCGGAGTCAGATCTCCTGCAGCAGAGCAGAGGGGCTGCCTACATTAGTCGAATCCTGCTGGGCCTAGTTCATTCAAGAAGATGGAATAGGAGGCCTCGCGGCACACCACTGAGACAGCTTTGGCACATTATTAGAAAGCCACAAGGCATGTTTCAAATCATCACGGTGTGAGATCTGCTCATTCTCACATCCCGGGGTAGCCCAGTGTGTTTTCACTGCAGCCTTTGCGCGCTGCCGCTTCACTCTCAAAATGGCCGCCGCCTGAACTGTAGCAAGAATAACAAAGGAAGGCTGTGGATCTTCAAAAAGAGAAGAAGCCAAGCTTCTGAATAGTTTTGTCTGCCCTGGGCAATCGCTCTTTTTAAACTTTCCATCTCCTAACTCACAACAATATCTCCCTTTCCACCCCCATGAACCTCTGGTTAGGGTTTTTTTAAAAAGCAAAACAGATAACAAACATTCAGAGTTGTCATTCGTTCGGGAGCGTCCCTCCTGCAGATGTTGCATCTCCGAACACCTCTTGTTTTGCATGGCCGGGTGTGACAAGGGTTACGTGCGAATTTGTCTCAGTGCATTTGTAGACCAAAGCCTGCCTGCAGTTTTACAGTTCCCTCCTGAACTGCTGACAACATAGCTTAGGCGCTTTACGTTTTGCCCTGCATCATTAACCAACGAATGTGGGGTGGGAAAAAAAGGTTATGGCAGAGCAAATGCATCATGCGTATAGAAGACGGAAGATAAATCTGCAATGTATACAGTTCATGTGGGTATACAGTCTAACAAAGTGGGTGAGTCTGTTCAGAGACAGAGAGAGAGAGGGAAGGAGCCAAAAATTTCCATCATTTGTTTGAAAATGGATTAATAGTACTCCAATATTAGTCTCCCTCCTTCCTTCCTTCCTTCCTTCCTTCCTTCCTTCCTTCCTTCCCTCCTTCCTCCCTCCCTCCCTCCCTCCCTCCCTTCCCTTTCTTCCTTCCTTCTCTCCCTTCCCTTCCTCCCTTTTCTCCTTCCTTCCTTCCTCCCTCCCTCCCTCCCTCCCTCCCTCCCTTCCTTCCACAGAGTGGTTTGATGGTGAAGCCAATTACTGAAGATAATATATGGGTTCAGAGAGAGATGAGGTATCACAACACATTCATTGAGCAAAGGGTCAGTCTAAGTGATCAGTACCAATTCTCGTTCTATGAAAGCAAAATAAGGATAAAAAGCCCTTGCAAAACCTTAGAGATTTGCTTTTGCTGTTGAATTTTTAAAATCACATTTCAGGAAACAGCCCCTGCTCCCAAAGCATATAATAATCATTTAAACAATATAACACACTCTCCATTCTTAAACCCAAAGTTACAATCCTTCTTTCTTGACATAAGAAAAGGTTTCGTCCCAGCCTTCTAATTCTTTTCCCAAATGTGTTAGTAAAATGTATACACACATATATCTAAATGGAATTCAAGAATCGGTCTGGGTTTTGAAGGATGCAGGCAAAGACATATAGCAAAGCTTTCCATTTGGCCCCAGAATCCTTGTTCAGAGATTTTGCAAAAACTGTCGAGAAGTGCCATAAGGTGCCTGAAATATAAGCCAAGAGAAAATCTTCAGGGCCACACAGGCTCCTGTTTCCAAAGCTGTTCTTTCATCTGATGTGCCAGTCAAAATCGCTTCTGCAAGATGCTCAAATGCAACCTCAAATGCCTCCCAAATGTGGGAGAGTTATAGACATCCAATTGCTACCAGATAATGCAGAGCATGTGTGTGTGAGTTTATCTGTGTGTGTCAGTGCGAGTGTGTGTGTGTGCGCGCCTCCGTTAACCTGCAGCAATGCAAATTAGATTCTCTACCAAAAACAACTTTGTCTTCAAACGTTATTCCCAAGCAACATGTCTCAATATGATAACTACAATGTTCTAAACTGTGATTGTACTCAGAAAAATAGATCCAAGAAAAAGGCGTCTCTGAAATTCTTATTTATCTAAGCATCTGCAGAGACCTGGAAATTCCAAGCTACCTATGCTTGTTTTTCTAAAGCGAAACTCTTACATTGGACTCCATTTTAGGAACTTTTGGGCCTGGAACTGTTGCTTCAACAAAGCTTAGCTTCCCCTGAAAAACTGCAAGTGAGTTAGAAATTTTACTTATCCTGTTGCCCAGGCAGTACCTAATTTTGGAAGTCTTTAAGGGGCTAAACTTAGACGTTTCAGACATCAAGAAATAACCCTGAATCTTCTTCCTGAAACATCATCTCCTCTACCCATCTTGGACAAGGTGAAGGACAGCTTCTAAGGAGCTTGTCTCACATTCTGATAGGCAACCTTGGCAACTTTCAGATGTATGGACTTCAACTCCCAGAATCTCCCAGCTATGCTGGCTGGGGAAATTTGAGAATTGAAGTTCATAGGTCATAAACTTGCCAAGGTTGAGAAACAGTGCTCAATGCTCCTTTAAACCGTTCACACTCATCAGTGGTGGGTTTCAAAATTTTTTACTACCGGTTCTGTGGGTGTGGCTTGGTGGGCATGACAGGGGAAGGATACTGTAAAATCTCCATTCCCACCCCACTCCAGGGTAGGATACTGTAAAATCTCCATTCCCTCCCCAATCCAGGGGAAGATTACTGCAAAATCCTCATTTCCTCCCGATCAGCTGGGACTCGGAAGGCAGAGACTAGATGGGGGCGGGGCCAGTCAGAATTTTTACTACTGGTTCTCTGAACTACTCAAAATTTCCGCTACCAATTCTCCAGAACTGGTCAGAACCTGCTGAAACCCACCTCTGACACTCATGTATCTTTTTATGATTTTTCTTATCTTTATATTGAACATAAGAACAACCCTTTGGATCTGAACTAGGTTCATCCTAAGACAACATCGTCTTTCTCAAAACAGCCCGCCAAATATCTCTGGGTGTTTGCAAAAAGGAGATCCAGATATACCATTCTCTTGCTGTTGTTTCCTTGTGGTGGTTATTTGAAGCACGGTGGCTCAGTGGCTAAGACGCTGAGCTTGTCGATCGAAAGATCGGCAGTTCAGCAGTTCGAATCCCTAGTGCCGTGTAACGGGGTGAGCTCCCGTTACTTCTCCCAGCTTCTGCCAACCTCGCAGTTTGAAAGCACGTAAAAAATGCAAGTAGAAAAATAGGACCACCTTTGGTGGGAAGGTAACAGCGTTCCGTGCGCCTTTGGCATTTAGTCATGCCAGCCACATGACCACAGAGACATCTTCGGACAGCGCTGGCTCTTCGGCTTTGAAACGGAGATGAGCAACGCCCCCTAGAGTTGGGAACGACTAGCACATATGTGCAAGGGGAACATTTACCTTTTAAACTCAGACCTAGAGATAATATGGAACCTTTAAGACCACTATTCCTTGGCTAACCTGTACTCTCTCACCTACACTTCCCTCACTCCCCTTTAAAGCCATCAAATTTAATGTTTTGCAGTATTGAATTCCATAGATCAATTATGGGCCGCATGAAACAGCTTTGTTTCCCTCTGTTCTACATCTTTTTACATTCAACTTCACTGCATGACCCCTGGTCCTATTGTTTTAAGGCAGGGATGGGGAAAAATGGATTTAATTTGATTCTGATTTGGAGAACTAACGGCATAAATTTATTGTATAATATAGGAACACCATTCTCCAGTTCTGACCTCAAGTAAGAATGACATGGATTAGACTCACTCCTTGCTGCATGTTCATAAAATTCCCTTGTAATACTGATGAGGTTGATAATCCTTCTGTTCACAAAGGGAGGTCAATTAATTCTCCAGAATTAATTTTAGAAATTATCTTAGCTCAACTGGAATTCGGGCAGAGTACATCTTACACACTATGCTTCAATAACAGCCACATTTTTCAAATTAGACACCCAATCTGTTTAGAATTTGTCGGAAGCGATGGGTTTTTCAGACCCGAGTCTTTCTCAGCTAAACCTAGAGGTGTTGAGGTTTAAAATCCGGGATTTCTGGGGTGCCAAAAAATGCCCACTTTACTGAGCAATAGCTCTGGCCTCGGTTCTAGTAACGGCAATAGTTAATAAACTCATGAGGGGAGACCAAAGATTTCTTCAGCACAAATTCGGCAAGCGCTATTTTGTCTCCTCAACAGATGCAAAGCCAGTATCCAAAGTGGAAACTGGCGGAAACAGATGGCGCCGTAGGGCAATTTTTTTTCTTCTAGCCCTCTCGGGGCCTGGGCTAGTGAAGATGAGTGACATGGAGAGAAGTAGAAAGCTGTGTTTTTCATCTGCGGGTTAAAAAAAAAATAAAATAACACGATTTGTCACACCATCCCTGGCTGTGTTTGCAACACCGCAGTTAATATCTGAAACCAATGAGGCATTCCTGCCTTGCCATTTCAGCCAAAAAGGTTGGCGGTGGGGAGGGGCTCTTGGATGAACCCTATAAAAGCCATTTCTTTTCTTAAGAAAGGGGGAGGGGGAAAGGACGGGGGGGGGGAGTCCATGGCGATCTATTCTGCCTTTCTGAATGCTTCAGAGTTCGAAGTCCCCTTTCAGATGGGAGACGGTGGGGTGCCTGTTTGATCTTGCGGAGGCTTTTTATAATGATATACTATTATAATAGTATATATATAATATTAGCAACTTACTGAATTACCTATTGGGGTTTATTATTCAGGGAGGATTGCAAAGAAGGGGGATACCATTCACTGAAATATGTAATTGAGAACTTTTACATATGCATGAAGGCCCATGACTATAGGTCCTGTATGGGTTTATTCCTTTCCTTTATATTCCTAGTACTCTTTCGTTTAATTATTTTCCTTTCTGTATATGTTTACATCCTTAAGAGCGGTGTGCTGGCCCAGAGCAGTGGTGAAATCCAATTTTTTTTTTTTTTTACTACCAGTTCTGTGGATGTGGCTTGGTGGGCTGGGCAAGAGAGGGATACTGCAAAATCCCCATTCCCTCCCCACTCCTGGGGGAAGGATATTGCAAAATCTCCATTCCCACCCCACTCTGGGGCCAGCCAGCAGTGGTATTTGCCAGTTCTCCGAACTACTCAAAATTTCCGCTACCGGTTCTCCAGAACCTGTCAGAACCTGCTGGATTTCACCCCTGGCCCAGAGGTGAAGACACTCACCTCCCACTTGGAAGTTTAAGAGTTCAATCCTAGGCAGTGGCAAATATTTCTCTATGAGGGCGCAAAGAGAAAATATCTGCTGCAAACTCCACATAGGCGTCAGGAAGGGCATCCAGCCAGTGAACGCTCAGCTCCATTCAGTCACCCCGGCTCCACCCCAAATAAAGGGATTAAAGGGTTGTAAAAAGTTTTTAAAAACACACCCTTTTACACCCTTACTGCAATTTGCATCCATTTTCTATTTGTATTCATGGCTCCTACTCAACTGTAAGTGGAATTTTGAGGTAGGAGGACCTTGGTCAGCTTTGGCTGGTGAGTTACTTGGTGCAGGAGCAGTGGTGGGTTCCTCCCGGTTCGGTCCGGTTCGGCCGATCTGGTAGCGGTGACAATATGACGTCACCAAAAAATTTAGAACCCACCCCTGTGCAAGAGGACCTGATTATTGATACCTCCACCTGCAATGTGCTCTACACAGGACCACCTTTAAAATCTACTCTGAAATCACAACTGGTCCAGAAAACACCAGTTGGTGTGTGTTAATGCTGAACATACATTTACAATTAATACTGTAAACTGCTTTTAATGTATACATTCATGTATGCCTTGGCATCTGGGTACTTGCAGGAGTGCATGCTGCAATCTGAATTGGCCCAACATACTACACCATGGGTGGAAAAGTTTGTGGTGGCCCCATATTTCTGGGAGGGAAGGGAGTTAAATCCAGGAGCTGCTGATTTCCAGTGGTAATACCAATACTTTGGAATTCTTGTTGGTTGTTGACCGAGTAAATATTATTGATTGGTTGATACTTTTGAATAATCTCTTGAGAAAGATCAGTCTAGATCCATGATGGCAAACCTATGGCACGCGTGCCACAGGTGGCACGCAGAGCCCTCTATGCAGGTACTCGAACTGTCGTCCCAGATCAGCTCCACTGCACATGCATGTGTGCTTCCTGCCGGCCAGCTGAATTTTGGGTCTCTGCTGTGCATGCATGGGAGGCAGGGTACATGCGGAAGACGAGCGCGCAGGGGGAGCACAGGGGGTCACATGCACATGCGTGGGTGGGCGGGATGCGGGGGGCATGCACACATTGCATTATGGGTTATAAGTGCAGGGAGGCCTACTAGGCCCAAAATTGGGCACGGGGATGGTGCAACACAGCCCCTCTCCCCTGCAGCCCATTTTTGCTCCCAGGAAGCTGCATGGAGGCCTACTAGGGCCAAAACAGGGTGTGGGGGAGCATGGGGGGTCACGCACACCTGCACAGGGGACAGGGCGTGTGAGGGGGGGGTTGCACATGCATTGCATTATGGGTGTGCGCTTTTGGCACACAACAACACAAAGGTTAGCCATCACTGGTCTAGATAGATGGATTATGTGCTGATTGTGCCATCAAGTTGGTGTTGACTCTTAGTGATTATATACATAGATCTTCTCCGTACTGATCTGACCCAAATCTAGTCTCTTAGGTCTTCCAACAGTAGATTCATCACCACTATAACAATCCATCCACCCTGCTGCACATCTTCTATTTCTTTTCCATAGAGCCTTTTTCAAAGAGTTGGATCCTAGCATAATATGTCCAAAGAATACTTTGACCCTGGTAACTTGTGTTTGTAGTCAGAACTCTGAATTGAAATCATACTAGATCACTCCATAATTACTTTCAGAAGAATGTTAAAAAATGAGCTACTTCAGAGCAGAATGTGACAACTTGCAGTGCCTATCTCGTCATGGCCATCTCCCCATGGCCAACATGCCATGGCCGTCTCGCTGTGGGCAACTCACTGCGGGACAACTTGCCATGGCCAACTCGTCGCAGGACAATTCCTTGCAGGATGATTCAATGCAATAAATGTTGTTTGCCACTGTTTCTCTCATAGTATTTCCACTACCAAAAATGAAAATAATGTCAAAAACCAGTGGCAGATAACATTTACCGCATTGATTTATCCCGTGTGGAATTGTCCATGGTGAGTTGTCCCGTGGCGAGTTGGCCATGGTGAGTTGTCCTGTGCCAAATTGGCTGCGAGAGGGCTGTGGCTAGATGGGCCACAACAAGTTGGCCATGGCGAGCTGCCCTAAATCCATTTCAGAGACTATCTAGCTACGTTCAAGAGAGGCAAAAAGTACACCATTGGGAGACCTGAAAGATGAGGGATAGATTTCTTGGAGATTCTTATTGTCACTAGGAATCAGAAATGACTTCAAGTCAGATAATCTATCAATCAATCAGTCAATCAATAAATCAAGGCAATGTAAATAGCACTCCACCCTTTAATGTAAGATAGAAGGGGCTGGGCAAAAGTTTCCCATTTGGCTACCATGGCTAAGGATACTTTAGAATGTAGGTTTCCTTACTCCTAGTTTGATGGCATAGCCACAAAGCCATACCGGTTTTAATATAAGTTAAAGTATCCTCAACTTACGACCAGTTACATTACAATTGTTTGAAGTTACGACCTACCTGAAAAAGGGGATTCACAATCCAGATCTGGTTCCAATGGTTGCCCAGCCTCCCAGCCTCACCCCATGGTCACAAGACTGCTATACTTAGCTGTATGTTTGGCAACGTGACTGCATTTACAATCATTTGCAGTGTCCCGTGATCAGGCGACTGTGTTTTAAGACAGTTTTGCCAAAATCTGGCATTTACTTCTGATTTTGGGCAAAACTGCACCCCTAGTGAACCATTGGTTCCTTTAATGGCCACCGCAAAAATGATCATAATATTGGGTTGGCTAAATGAATGGGGAGGTTCCATTATGGTCATAACGTATCTTTTATTCTATGTACACTGAGAGCATATGCACCAAGACAAATTCCTTGTGTGTCCAATCACACTTGGCCAATAAAAATTCTGTTCTGTTCTGTTCTGTTCTGTTCTGTTCTGTTCTATTCTATTCTATTCTATTCTATTCTATTCTATTCTATTCTATTCTATTCTATTCTATTCTATTCTATTCTATAATTCAAGGACTACCTGCCTATGGAGATTCTCAGTCATCCAGATCATGATTGTCCCAAAGGTGCTTTTTCAAGAGGCAACTGGACTTTTTGTTTTTTTCTTTGAAGACATTTCACTTCTCATCCAAGAAGCTTCTTCAGCTCTGACTGGATGGTGGGGAGTGGCAAAACAAGAAGTCCAGTTGCCTCTTGAAGAAGAGGCAACTTGAAGAGTTGCCTTTGGGTCAAGGACTATCTGTATAGGAATGTTTCTTCACAGAATAAGGTTGATGGCCTAATCCTTTTTAGATGCTTGCTAAGCATCAGAGAGGACAAGAACAATGCAAAAAACAAACAAACAACAACAACAACCCGCCACCCCATATTCAATCCCAAGCTTGCCTTCTATTATCTCGCACATGTACAACAGTGGGCAAGTGTTTCCTTTGTGTATCCTTGAAGAATACAGAATGTTCTGTATCCGTTGAATACATCTAATGCAATTGAGTACTTTGAAAAGAAAAAATATTGCTTACTTTAGAAAAGCTACATTCCAGTCCATTAGAGTTTTTACTGGCTCTTGAAAAAGAAAAAAAAGACTCATTCCATACCCTATATTTATTTTGATTTAGATTTTTCCCTAAAATGTAAAGCTGTTAAACACAAATATATATATATATATATATCTATATACTCAGAAATGCTCTTTTAATGCAAATTTCCCTGATGTTCTTTGTTTCACAAATTGCTACAATGCAGGCTTTTACAATGTGAATGTCCCCGTTCGTTTGGGGCAGGGGTGGCATTGCTCACTGCCATTTTTATATGCAGCTTTTGACAGAAGCAGTAGAGTTTGCTATGGAGAAAGATTAATAATGACAAACTGGTGCTGTAATCTCTCTGCAGCATGGTGGATCTGGGGATTTTTTACCATAAGGATAATAGTCCCAAAGGTGCTTTGGGAACATAGTTGCTCCAAAGTTGTTTTTCCAAAAGGCAACTGGACTTTCTTGGGGGGGTTTTTTCCCCTTTGAAAATACTTGAGAATAGAGCTGGACGGGAACTTGAAGGTCTTCTAATCCAGCTCCCTTCTTAAGAAGGAGACCGATACCATTTCAGATAGGTGGCTGTCCTATCTTTTCTTTTTTTCCCCAAGAAGCTTCTTCAAAGAAAAGAAACAAGAAAGTCCATTTGCCTTTTGGAAAAGCCTCTTTGGAACAACTATGAACTGGATATACTCAAATACTTTGGCCACCTAATGAGAAGGAAGGACTCACTGGAGAAGAGCCTAATGCTGGGAAAGATTGAGGGCAAAAGAAGAAGGAGACGACAGAGAACGAGGTGGCTGGATGGAGTCACCGAAGCAGTAGATGTGAGCTTAAATGGACTCCAGAAGATGGCAGAGGACAGGAAGGCCTGGAAGAAAGTTGTCCATGGGGTTGTGATGGATCGGACACAACTTCGCAACTAACAACAACAACAACAAAATGACTTGAGAATCTCCATAGATGTAAGGATAATAGTCAATTTTAAAATTCTATTCTATTCTATGAGATCCACAATGGGTCTGTTCTCCCACCTGGCTTTCCCTTCGCTCTGCTTATTCCTACAGCATACATATTTCAGAAACTTTTAAAGAGGACTCTTATAAGTAACACATTTTTTTTCTTTTTCTTTTAATGTTACTTAGCTTCCAGGGATCTAACCTCGTAAAATGCATAAAAAAATTACTATTTTTGCTGTTGTTAAATCAATTCCTATCTTTCTATTCTGAACCATGAAATCAAGGTCAGTATCAAGACTTTTTATAGTTTTCCATGCTTTTTCATAGACTTTTAGTTGTGCTTTAATTAATCCTCTTTAAGCATTTCAGTGACATGCCATGCTCCTATCGAATGCACATGGTGTTTTCATTGGGTAATTTGTTTGGTTTTAGTGTAGATGTTTTTACTTAGATTGTATTTTAGAGCATTGGATCACAATTGCCTAGAAAATGAAGAAGGGAAGGGAAGGAAGAAAAGGGAAGGGAAGAGAAGAGGGGGAAAGGGGGATAGGGAGAAGGGGGAGGGGCGAGGGAAAAGAGAAAAAAGGGGAGGAAAGGGGAGGTCTTCCGGGTGCGCTTCAAGGTGTTGGTGACCACCTTTAAAGCGCTCCATGGCTTAGGGCCGGGGTATTTGCGAGACCGCCTTCTGCCGCCGATAGCCTCCCACCGACCGGTTCGCTCACACAGAGAGGGCCTCCTCAGGGTGCCGTTGGCCAGGCAGTGCCGGCTGGCGACCCCCAGGGGGAGAGCCTTCTCTGTGGCAGCGCCTGCCCTCTGGAATGACCTGCCCCCTGAGATACGCACAATATCAGACCTCCGGACTTTTCGTCGGGCCCTGAAGACACACTTGTTCCATCTAGCTGGGCTGGCTTGATCCCATCCTCTCAGTTTTAATTGAATTGGTTTTAATTGGGTTATTTTAATTATTGGGCCGAAATTATTTAATTGTTTTTAAACTGTTTTTTAAATTTTATATGTTATGTTTTATCTTGGCTGTGCACCGCCCTGAGTCCCGCAGGAGAAGGGCGGTATAGAAATATAATAAATAATAATAATAATAATAATAATAATAATAATAATAATAATAAAGGAAAGGAGAAGGGAGAAAAGGAGAGGAGAAGAGAGGAGAGGAGAGGAAATGAAAGGAAAGGAAAGGAAAGGAAAGGAAAGGAAAGGAAAGGAAAGGAAAGGAAAGGAAAGGAAAGGAAAAGAAAAGAAAAGAAAAGAAAAGCTGTCATGCATGCTTTACTGTCTGAATAAATATTTAATATCCCACTAAATATTTTGGCATTCTCCCATGTTGCTGGGAGTCTATCCATTCTGATAAAACCCATGCGTTCTCATGGTATTCTGTGCTGAAGAAGCACAGTTTTAAACTTTATTAGTCTGATGGAAATGAAGGGCTTATCCTGGTGACAAGTTGACAGAAAGAGCTGTTTTCTTTTCCATTTCAGAGAGTTCCTCATACGAATGCTATGAAACACGCCAGGGCTTCCTCGGTGCGTGTGAAGACAGAGATGGCATCCACTCCCTGGGGGAAACAGGGGTTGGTGGTGAACAGGCTGACTGTTTGCAATTTGGCATCCTGATTGACAAATCCAGAAAAAGAAGAAGGAAAAGAAGCAGAACTCTGTTTACTGTATTTTGTAAGTTGCTCTGGCACATTATTAAAATTCTATTGCTTTTAAAAGATACATGGGGTTTCTATGGGGGCTTCTCATTTTTCTATTTTGGGCTAGGAAACATTCAACAGGTTCCTATCATCCCCAACCATATTCCTGATGGCAAAATAAGGGAGATTTGCAAAAAAATAAAAATAAATTAAAAATAATATCTGGAACAAATTTCTTTTTTTCTCTTTGTATGGATATGGGCGTAGATGTGTAAATGGGCAAGATTTGTTATTTATTAATATTTTGTTTTATTTGTACCCTGCTTTATTATTTTTACAAATAATTCAAGGCACCAAACATGTCCAACAGTCCTTCCCTCTCCTATTTTCCCCACAACAACAATCCTGTGAGGTGGGTTGGGCTGAGAGGGAGTGACTGGCTCAAAGTCACCCATCTGACTTTCATGCCTAAGGTGGGACTTGAACTCACAGTCTCCTGGTAATTGGCCCAAAGTCACTCAGCTGGCTTTCATGCCTAAGGCGGGGCTAGAACTCTCAGTCTCCTGGTGATTGGTCCAAAGTCACTCAACTGGCTTTCATGCCTAAGGCGGGGCTAGAACTCACAGTCTCCTGGTAATTGGCCCAAAGTCACTCAGCTGGCTTTCATGCCTAAGGTGGGGCTAGAACTCACAGTCTCCTGGTGATTGGTCCAAAGTCACTCAGCTGGCTTTCATGCCTAAAGCGGGACTAGAACTCTCAGTCTCCTGGTGATTGGTCCAAAGTCACTCAGCTGGCTTTCATGCCTAAGGCGGGGCTAGAACTCTCAGTCTCCTGGTGATTGGTCCAAAGTCACTCAACTGGCTTTCATGCCTAAGGCGGGGCTAGAACTCACAGTCTCCTGGTAATTGGCCCAAAGTCACTCAGCTGGCTTTCATGCCTAAGGTGGGGCTAGAACTCACAGTCTCCTGGTGATTGGTCCAAAGTCACTCAGCTGGCTTTCATGCCTAAAGCGGGGCTAGAACTCTCAGTCTCCTGGTGATTGGTCCAAAGTCACTCAGCTGGCTTTCTTGCCTAAGGCGGGGCTAGAACTCTCAGTCTCCTGGTGATTGGTCCAAAGTCACTCAGCTGGCTTTCTTGCCTAAGGCGGGACTAGAACCCTTATTTTCTAGCCTAGTGCCTTAATCACTGGACCAAACTGGCGCTCTACCAATCACCTCCTTAACTTGTCCTACCAAAATAGTAAGCAATTCTATTGGCGACACTATTGCTTGGGATAGAAAACCTTCATTGGTTTCCTCTGAAGCTACTTAGCTGAAAAAGGGACCTCACATAGAAGCATTAGCATCATGGCCACATTTTTATAAGGGTCATGAATGGGCTGTTTGAACTCTGTTTCATGAAACACTTCACAAAGAATTGAAACAGTTAGAGCTTGTTTTGCAGAGCAGATCAATAATGTGAGGATATAAACGTCCCCCGGTTGGTTAGCAAAAGTGGAGGAATGTGTTATGTAGAGATAAAGGTATGTTCCCCTCGCACATATGTGCTAGTCGTTCCCGACTCTAGGGGGCAGTGCTCATCTCCGTTTCAAAGCCGAAGAGCCAGCGCTGTCCGAAGATGTCTCCATGGTCATGTGGCCGACATAACTAAATGCCAAAGGTGCACGGAACGCTGTTACCTTCCCACCAAAGGTGGTTCCTACTTCTCTACTTGCATTTTTTACGTGCTTCCGAACTGCTAGGTTGGCAGAAGCTGGGACAAGTCACGGGAGCTCACCCCGTTACGCGGCACTAGGGATTCGAACCGCTGAACTGCTGACCTTTCGATCGACAAACTCAGCGTTTTAGCCACTGAGACACCGCGTCCCTTTACGTAGAGATGATTCTACATAATTCTTTTCCATCTGCGAGAAAGAGTACATCAATGCCTTCTGAATCCAAATCTATTTTAGCCAATGCCAGGATAGTGGTTAGATTCGGTTGTGTGTTTCTTATTCCAAAGCAGAGGACCATTGAATCAAAGCTTGTGCTACAGAACTTTTCTTAATCAACACTGCAAGAGTTCCCATATACCGTGGCCACACCCACTTCGGAGGCCTTAGCTCAAACATTCTGTTCGGGCTTCCCGTGATCTTTTCCCTTACCAAACTGGATGGGAAATTTGTAGACTTCCAATTACTATCAGCATAATAAAATTTATAGGTTTCAGGCATTTTTCTATTACGCAAAATATTGTTGTGGTTTTCCTTTTCCTTCTCTCTCTCTCCTTCCTCCTCCTCCTTCTTTTTCTTCTCCTTCTCCTCCTCCCTCCTTCCCAAATGTGCTTTTTCAAAAGGCAACTGGACTAGAACTGAAGAAGCTTCTTGGATGAGAAGCGAAACATTTTGAAGGAAAAAAAAACACAAGAAAAGTCCAGTTGCCTTTTTAAAAAAGTATCTTTGGGACAACCTGGGTAATTGAGAATCTCCATAGAATAGACATTATCTCTCTTTCCTTCTCCCTTCTCCCCCTCTTTTCTCCCTCCTCCTTTTCTTCACTCTCTCTCCCCTTCCTTCTTTCTCTCTCCTTCCTTCTCCTCCTCTCTCTTCTTCCTCTTTCTCCACCTTCTCTTTTTTCTCTCCCTTCTTCTCCTTCTTTCTCCTTCCTCTTCCTCCTTCCTCTTTTCTCCTGTTCTTCCTCCTCCTCTCTCTTTCCTTCCTCCTTTTTCTCCTTTCTCTATCTCTCCCTCCTCCTCCACCTCCCTTTCTTCTCTTTACTCTCTCTTTTCTCTCCTTCTTCTCTTTCTCCTTCTAATACTAGAAAATTGCTTTTTGTTTTTACTGCAGGGTCTCAATGTGGATATTTATGTCGATCCCTGCCAGCTTCTTTGCCCGGCCTGATCTTTTATAGTTGAAAACATGTAAAATGTATTAAAGAAGATATGCAGTTTTTACATATTTCAGCTTAATAAATGGAGGGGTGGCAAGCCTCAAAGGACGAACAGACATTCACATACATTCCCACACACAAACTCAGAGGTTTCCTGCTACTTATTGTAAAAAGCAATTGGGATTCTCACGCCGAGAAGAATTAGCTGATTCTTGATACTGAAAAATAACCAGGCCACTAAAGAAACAGTGAGCATTTGGCTGCTGTGACATTCCTGGGTGAGCTCGGCAATCCCTCCAAGGCTGTGAAATTTCTTGTAACGCATGTCAAATAAGGGCAGTCTTGGGGTTTCCCACTGAGCCATGCAAGTGAGAAGATGGCAGCTTAAAAACCAGCACGAACAGTCGGCCATCATCACAGATCATGCTAGGGAAGATAACCCGGAGCTCTGCTAAATGTACCAAGGGCCATTTGGAAATATTTTGAAATTTTGGGCTTGGACAATCTGGAACTGCGCCACCTGCGGTCTGATCTAAGCATAGTACACAAAATTGTCTGCTACAACGTCTTACCTGTCAACGACTTCTTCAGCTTGAAGCTCAATAATACACGGGCAAACAATCGATACAAACTCAAGGTAAACCCTTCCAAACTCGATTGCAGAAAATACGACTTCAGCCACAGAATGGTCAACGCCTGGAATGCTCTACCCGACTCTGTTGTTACATCCTCAAACCCCCATAGCTTCAACCTTATACTGTCTACCATGGACCTCACCCCATTCCTAAGAGGTCCGTAAAGGGGTAATGCATAAGCGTACCAGTGTGCCTACCTTCCCTGTCCTACTGTCCCCATTTATTTGTATTCATTTCCTTCGTTCATGTCCATGTTCATATTCATGCCTGCTACCTTATACATGTTTGACAAACTAATAAAATATAAATAAATAAATAAACAAACATTGGAACAGTTTTGCAGGATATGGATGGAAATGAAATAGCATCTCTGCATTTCAAAGAACAGGCTAATCTCCCCTACAAATCTGATGGTCGTCCTAATCTGATGTCAACCTCGTTGCCCTCATGGTATTCAAATCCCATAAGAACCTAAGAATCCTTCTGCTGCATCAGACAGGGCTAGTCAATCAGAATAGAGGTGGAAGGGACCTTGGAGGTCTTCTAGTCCAACCCCTTGCTCAAACAGAAGATGCTATACCATTTCAGACAAGTGGCTGTCCAGTCTCTTCTTAAAAACCTCCAGTGATGAAGCACCTGCAACCTCTGACGGCAAGCTGTTCCACTGGTTAATTGTCCTTACTGTTAGGAAGTTTCTCCTCAATTCCAGGTTGCTTCTCTCCTTGATTAGTTTACATCTATTGTCTCTTGTCCTGCCCTCGGGTGCTTTGGAAAATAAGTTGAAATAATAAATAAGTCCACTATTTTGTTTCTCACGATAATCAACCAAGATCCCTCTGGGATGCTCCCAAGCATGAGATGAAGCTCTTCTCCCATGGTTGATTCCCCTCAACTGATAACTAACTCCCTAATTTTATCCCCACGAGAACAATCCTATGCGTTAAGTTTCAATTACCCACTGAGCTCTGCAGTCAAGTGGGATTTCAGCCGGAATCTTGCTTGTCCGGATCTAACATCTTAAGCATTGAACTATGCTATCTTACTAAAGTTTCAGTGTTGTTACGCTGGCCTTGAAGGAATCTGGCACAGGACTGGCCGTGGAGCAGATTAAAAACCAAAGATGTCCTTGGAGACTCCTGACCCTTATTAGTCTCTCACATAAAACTTTCCCCATCATTGCTACAGCTGTTGCTAATCCATGCCTGTTGGGAGAAATCAAAAGTGCCTTTAAAAAATAAATTGAGATGGCACCAGCATGCCTCCCTTCCAGCATTTAGAGCTTAAATCAAATAGGCTTCAAAGGAAATGTGAATATCGCCCCCCCCCCCAATATTTCTTCACTAGTTTGAATTAAAAAAATGCAAATGTAAACCTAGGAAGAAAAGATAGAAGGGATGGAAGATCTCCAGCCAAACCTTCAATGCACTCTTCATAAAAACAGCCTATCAATTTGCCACATCCATAGGCAATCAAAAACCTTGCATATTAACCTTATCTCGGGAGGAGATACCTGTTCAGCTTAAGCTAATGGGGGTCAGCTCACAGCATGTAGGTATTATGAGGGATATGCAAATCAGGCCAGGACATATTCAAATTTATGATTCAGTTTCAAAATGCTCGGATTTGAATTTGCCATCTGATTTGAATGGGTGATCCGATCAGATTCAAGACTTATAATGCACATGAATGGAACCCATATTGGGAGAGGGGGATAGGTCCTTCTTGCCACATACGAAAAGCATTCAGTTGGAAGATTGCAAGTAAGCAGTTCCAATGAAAGATTCATAAAGCCTATAAATGGAAAATTCGCATAGTTCTAGAGGTTAACATACTCTACAAAGCTCTTGATGATAGGCACAACCTTAGATGTCAAGATACTTTATAAATTCTCCCCCCACATACTGAAGCCTACAGGTGATAAAGAAAATATTATTTTTAAAATTAAGTTTATGTTGCTTCACAGCTCAAGAGGATACACTGTGCAGTTATCAAGATGGAGATAACTCGGCGTGTCTTTGCAGCTTCTTTAGACTGTCCAGATGGTCAGAGAGGTTGCCCTCCCCTCTCACTCCCCTCTCTCTCTCTCTCTCTCTCTCTCTCACACACACACACACACACACACACACACACACACACACACACTCAACCTCGCATCAGGATACCATGGAATATATTGCTGGCATTCAACTCATATGATATATGTTTCCTGTCATTGCTGAAATAACAGCCAATGCATCTGAGCAGACTCCACCTGCCAAGCAATATGTTCTGAATCCCTCTGGCAGAGAAGAGCCTCACTTCTACCCACC